>NW_013669561.1:16294-31529 GCF_000517525.1 Limulus polyphemus | reverse complement strand
AAATATAAATTTAATCTAAACAAACGTTGATATTAAAATAAATATATAATAACAAATTCATTACAATTATAATTAAAACCCATCTACCATTTATTCACCCAAATCACTAAACAATCTAAATCCTTTTGTAAATCAGCAGCATCTTCTTCACAGTTAGCAGTACCGAAGACCTTAATATCATCTGCAAATTTAAGTAATTTATTGACTTTTCCTTTATTTATGTCATTGATGTAAATCAAAAAGAGCAAAGGTCCTAAGACTGAGCCCTGAGGTACCCCACTTGTGTCATTAATCCAATTTGATTTAACTCCCTTTGTAACAACCCTCTGCTTTCTTCCATCCAGCAAACTCCTCTATCCAATTGGCTAACTTATTCCCCACACCTACAGAAAAAAATTTTTTACAAGCCTTTTATGTGTCACCTTGTCAAAGGCTTTCTGAAAATCCAGATACACCAAATCTACACTCTTACCATCATCTACATAAGCAGTAACCGTTTCAAATATTGACAAAAATGTTGTGATAAAAGAAAAGAAAAAAGAGAGAAAGAAGAAACAGAATAAGTGGATTATACACTGATAGTGTTTAAGATAAAAAGAGAAGAATAGTTCAGCTTGTCAACTGAATTCTAAAGCCCAAGTGGACTTTTAACAACAAGAGAACTGTATAGTATTTAAGATACAACTGTGATATACATAGTGTAAAGAAATTTTGTACATATGTTTAACTTATTTTGAATATATATTATTTTAAAACAAGTGAAGTCTGTGCTGTTCGTTTATCTTTGAATTTATTGCCAGCAAGTCACAGACACCTAGTCCTTATACAAACAACTCACTATGAAATATATCTACAGTTGTCTATAGCAGTAAGTTTTCACTGTACACCCTATGGCCCCTAGGTCTTCTCAATGTGTTGTGTTCTCTTATAAATAAAAGTTAGGCTGACTGTTTACAAGTTTTCATGTATCCTCCCCTTTGGGAATGACATAGTGGGATCATCGTTTGGATATGACCCCACCCTCCCAATGTAACCCCATGAGTGCCTATGTCCTCCCATGGCATTGAATGGATACACTTATTTGTTTGTTGTTAAATACAAAACTGCATGATGGGCTATCTGTGCTATGCCCACTACAGGTATCAAACCCCGGTTTTTTGCATCACAAGCCCTCAGACTTACCATTGAGTATTAGTGGGCTTCAATAGGTACGTCAGCAAATATAACTATAATTGTTACAACTTTATAACATAATTTACAACTATTTTTCTTCAGATCTAACCCTCACTGCAGTAGTAACTATACCCTTCTACGAAATGCATTTTCTGTTTATGAGCATATTGCACACGGTGGTTGATTAAACAATATTTACATGTTAAATAGTTTTAAGTCATTCGGCCAGCTGTACGGTATGATACGCGAGGTGACATGTCTACTTCAACTAATCAGCGCACAACCCAACGTGCAGTAACGGATTCCAAGAAACAGGTACATGAAACTTCCTGATCTTTTATTCCTACAGCACGTGACTTTGAAATACTACACGTGGGGAAAACAATATGTGGGTCAATACGGTGGCTGGTGACACGATTTTTATTAGGTAAGACTGTCATATCAACAGAAAAGCATGTTTTGAAACACACACACATACACTTATTGCCTAGGTGCCTTACACTGAAGCAAAGATAACCCCTGTTGCTTAGGTAATTTACATTGAGTCATAGATACAACTCCCTGTCGCCTACGTGCTTTATACTGAAGCAAAGAAAACTCCCTGTTGTCTAGGTACTTTATACTGAGTCATAGATACAACTCCCTGTCGTTAGTTGCTTCATATTGAAGCATAGATAACTCTCTGTTGCCTAGATACTTTAATACTGAGTCACAAGTAAAATACCTGTCGCTAATTGGTTTATATTGAAGCACAGATAACTCCCTGTTGCCTAGATACTTTAATACTGAGTCACAAGTAAAATACCTGTCACTAGTTGCTTTATATTGGAGCACAGATAACTCCCTGTTGCCTAGATACTTTAATACTGAGTCACAAGTAAAATGCCTGTCGCTAGTTGGTTTATATTGAAGCAAAACTCCCTGTTGCCTAGATACTTTAATACTGAGTCACAAGTAAAATACCTGTCGCTAGTTGGTTTATATTGAAGCACAGATAACTCCCTGTTGCCTAGATACTTTATACTGAGTCATGGATACAACTCCCTAGCACACAAATGCAACTCTTTATCCCTTAGGTGTTTAAACTTAGTCACAGTGGAGAACAAATATAATTACTAACAGAAATCATCAACTTACGTTTAACCATTCACACTTATTACACACTGTCTTGCATGAAATTATTGTTTATGGCGTTCTTCAAATATTGAATAAATGCCACTTTTATAATTAATCAATACACACCATAGTTGGAGCGTAAGAAGAGACGTTGTTGCAAAGATTGATGAACAAGTGAATGTCTATGGCAATACATAACAGGTTAATAGAATAAATCGATAAAGTTACGAGTACGAATTATATATATATATATATATATATAATTGTTTAAGTTATAAGTTATCGTGCTTGGTAAAACCAAACACACTGTTAGCCTCAATTATACATACGCATGATATGTAATTTAATTATTTTTACACTGATTTTTATAATTCTGTTAAACTTATAGATTAACACTTCAAGTACATTTCTATATATTTCTTTATCTACAACTTGTTACTATATCACAGTACGACTTAAAGAGGCAGAGGTACACATTCCAACAATGTTTTATCATATTTGTCCTCAGTATTAGTTACGACGATCACAAGGAACACCTTCCAACAATGTTTTATCATACTTGTCCCCCAGTATTAGTTACGACGGTCACAAGGAGCACCTTCCAACAATGTTTTATCATACTTGTCCCCAGTATTAGTTACGACGCTCACAAGGAACACCTTCCAACAATGTTTTATCATACTTGTCCCCAGTATTAGTTAAGACGCTCACAAGGAACACCTTCCAACAATGTTTTATCATGTTTGTCCTCAGTACTAGTTAAGACGCTCACAAGAAACACCTCCCAACAATGTTTTATCATGTTTGTCCTCAGTATGAGTTACGACGCTCACAAGGAACACCTCCCAACAATGTTTTATCATGTTTGTTCTCAGTATGAGTTACGACGCTCACAAGGAACACCTCCCAACAATGTTTTATCATGTTTGTCCTCAGTGTTAGTTACGACGCTCACAAGGTGTTTTTTTTTTCCTACAACATCCACAAGGAGTGACGACAAAACACAAAACCTTCACAAGTATAGTATTTTTCAAACGTGTCTAGTTCTACCTTCTAAAACTTAATACATCGTAGTAGTACGTAGCCACTACGTAACGTTAACTTCCTTAATTACCAATTGATATCTTGTTACAGTTACAAGTAGTTGGAATTACAGTAAAACTACGTAACAACAAAAACAATGATGGTTTACAACTGCCACAGAGCTGTACAAAAACTACTGTCGCAAGTTTTTTTTTTAAATATATTTTTGTACACCCATGAGAAAAACAAACGCATGTAAAAGCGGCTTTAATCGAGATCTGTTTAGAAAGTCTTCATTCTACGACATACACATAGTACAAATAAAAATGAACCAATCAAAAACGGGTAAGCTGGTTAAAAAAATCAATTAGAGTTACAACCGTTGTTTTATGATGTATTTTGTATTGTATGTAATAAAGTAATGGTGAGGGTAGGGGGATATGAACCACGTGGCTGAAATACTTTCGTTCTACTTTCCAAGAAGATAGAGAATCTGCCTATACTTAACAATCAGTTACAAAGCTACCTTTATTTAGCTCTTATTGTAACTTTATGATCAGGAATAATGGGCGACCTCTACTGTTAATCATGTTACGGAAGGCTGGAGTTTCAGTTTTACAGCACAACAGCCAGTGATGACCGAAGCTGCCGGGGTTAGTAGCGCGTGACAAGAAAGCCGTCATCCCAGTGGTGAGGGGAACAGATCAGATAGCAGCAACTGGCAATCCATTCATCCACACACACACACAAACACACACAGCCTGAAAAGAAAGGTTATATTGAACATCTTTATTGTACACATTACAGAAGTAGGAGGCAGGAAAAAAAAAGAGATGGAAATTCAGATAAATACACACGACCAAAAAACAGCCTTTTGTATTAAACACAAACAATACTTTCATATCAAATGATCCAGTAGATTAAAAACTAATTCTTCTACAAAAGTACTTACTAGATTTTTTGTTCTTAACAACATTTCTTACTGATTTTTAGCATCTCTTTCACCCATTTTTTTCCCTAGCGTTTTTGTTAACTTCTATAACTTTGTCTACAAAATGTAAAGCGACCTCTATTTTATTTATATAATGTCATTAAGCGGATTTTTACCTGGGATTTCACAAGCTTCTTAAAACAGGAACATAGTGGAAACAATAATTATGATGAACCTGATTCACGGCGTTTTTACATTTAACTATCCTTCTTTAGGTTAGTAGAAACACGTAAGAAATTAATATACCTGAAACAATTTTAACATAAAAATGAGTTTCATGCTTCACAGTTTTAACCAGACACATAAGTGACTCTAACACTTCTTAATGAGATTTTACAGATTCTAATTCTTTAAAACCTTTGTGGTATTTTATTTTTTCTAATAGTGTTTCATGTTTGGTGAAATCTAGCATTTAAAATGTTTGAAATAAAAATAACAAATTTTTACTTCGGGTTTTAGAACTACGAACTTTAAATTGGGCTTGGTTTGCTACAATTGTGGTAAAAAGTTTTAAGTACTATTTTGTCCAACACGCTCTTTTAAGATGCGACAACAAATTTTGTAATACGTTTATTTCAGTTTCAAAAGTCTTGCGAAAATGTATAAAATCCTTAACAGCCAATAACGTTAATTTTTGTGTATTTGGAAAAACTCTGATAAACCTCAGATGATATAAATAATGAACACGTTTTATAAATAATATTTCACTGTCACAGCCCCCAGTAGCACAGCGGTATGTCTGCGGACTTACAACGCTAGAAACCGGGTTTCGATACCCTTTGAGTGCATAGCAAAGAAAACCCATTATGTAGTTTTGTGCTTAACTTCAAAGAAACTTCATTGTCACGATAATTACTAATGAATCTTTATCGAGAAGCAAACGTACTTCCACGCTGACTACAGCAGATTTAATTTTACCTTTAAGCCTACTTTATACATTTACGTAATAGTAAAAAGTCTACAGATGCTATTACAAGGTTACATGCAACTGTATGATGATAAGCCTGTAAATCTGTATGCTGTCACACAACTGAGACGTACAAAACAATAAAATTATACTTAGGCATATATATAAAATGTGATGACAGTCACATTTCATTCTAGATATATTTTAGCAAATTTCACTTGGTAAATTACAAATTTCAGAGCAATTCAAATCTGTCTTTTGTCTGCCACAAATCGCTGCCCTTTAGTTCAATACACGTCACCACCAGCTAAGAGGTTTATCTAAAGCGTGATTCGTATGAAATGCAAAATAATCAATGTTTCGGTGTAACAATTAAGACAACGATGTAAGAAATTTTATTAGGCCAAGTATTTAATAAATTTAATCATCTTTTACTATATGGATGACGGTTATTGTGGTGCTCTGGGAACTATTTCCAGCATCGCTGATCATGGCCATTATTAGACAGTATTACCTAACATCATCGTTATAAGCTCCAATGACGACTACAGAGATCACGTTCAATCAGACCAAAGGCATAAAAATCCAATGTACTTTGATCGTGGAACGTGACAGGTGTATGTAGTAATGAGGTGATTTGATTAAGTTCCTTTGTTTATCTTTCTCATAAAAATAGCAGCTGGCTTAGAGATGTGACTGACAGCCTGTCAACTTTTGTTAATTTCAAATCCTCGTGTATTTACTTATCAGTGGTACTGAGATATTTGATTAACTTCATAGCAGATTCACAGAACACAATAAAAAACCGCCCCATGTTTTCCACTATTGCAACTCAAAAAAAAAATAGTATATCTGTTAAAAACACAGTAATTTTAATCAAAGAACCAAACATAAACGAAAAATCACGGAATACATCTTAACTGAACAGAACAACCCTACTCTAAACCAACACCCTGGGGTGCCAAGATATCTCTACTAAGTCTTGCAACAATATCCGGTCATGTGACCTCTTTGTTCCATACTGTATATATATCTGTTTCAGTGTAAACTACTTGTACCTGATGATGACAAAACCTTGTACAAACGTTGTACATTTGCTTTTATGTTAAACTCATATTAAAGTTCTTCTTCATTACCCATTCAAGCCGTCTCCAAGCATTATTAGTCTTAAAGTGGGTTCCTCGTCATCGAATTTAACTTCATAGCAATCGCTTTTTGGGTCGGAGTGGTCTCTTTCGTAATAATAGCGTTCAACTTGCTGTTCAGGACGACGAGTTCGATTGGACAGCGGTGTAGTTTTGAAGCCTTTGCTGTCCTAAATACTCGATGTGTAGTTTTTCCTCTTCCGAGAAAAACACGAAAGGTTTCCTCCCTTTTTAAAGTCTATTATCGTTTAACAAATTTGCTATACGAATATATCTTCACGAAAAGGTGTGTGATAGATATTTGTAAAGCCAAAACTCCAGCAGTAGCTGCACTGCACTGTCGAACGCAATTCATTGTGAACCAAAAATATTGGTGATACACGTAAAATTATATACGAAAATACCGTTAACAACGAGGGTACCTAATTGATGACTCAATGCATTCTGATTTTACAGGATTTTGTTTTTTTATATACTGATTTATTACAGTAAATCCTTCTAGATGGTTTGCTATATCGAATTTACTTCATTAATTAATTTGTAAGTTAATATTTTTTTCTAATTTATATTGTTAATTTATTTTTGATTAGAAGTTATTTCTGTACAGCACAATAATAAGAAACTTCACAAAATTCTAAACTATTTTAATCACTCAGCCAAAGAAGACTAAGCACAAAGCTCATTGTCTGTTAATGCTTACTGCTCAGTGCTAACTGGAGTAGAGGTATCTTACACCAAGGAATAAAACACCAACAAAATAATCTAACGCCCAGAAAATTTAATACCGAACATTTCGAATTCAAACACGTTGAAACTCTTTAATGTAAATCAAATGATATCATTTTCCTCTTTCAGTGTGTAATAAGAGTGATGAAGGGCATGAGCTTCAGCACCTGTTCTATTTCATAATTGTTATTATTTCCATTAATGATTCAACATATTTCCGCCAGTTGCTATTTCTATCTCGAGCTTTCCGTTTCTTAATTTCACCGAGCGTTTTCTTTCAACCTGTACCACGAATGTTTTACTCTGTATTAATGAACTACGATGGTTGATAGAAAATCGTGTTAATCATGGACCACGATAGTGCTTCATAATAAGGATCGCAAAGTGCACAAAACCCTAATAGAACGTTCGGGCAAAAAGCACCTTAAACAGTAAAGATTCTGTTCAAGCAACACTAAAACCTTTACAATTGATTGGTAAGATTGTACACATCTAAAAATTCACAAAAAAGCATGTATGTTAGCCTTATAAGGAAATGGAAATATGCTCAAAACAGCGTATTTGTAATTCTTCTTATTCTCTTGCCAGCCTACAACAAAAACGGCTTGGTATATTGCATCCAAACCTTTTGTAGAATACTAAATAAGGTATTACGAAGGTGATAGGGGTATTGAAAAGTCGATTTTTTTCTTGTAGTGTAAATGATGTTATCATTACCCCTTAAAATTATCTTTCTTACAAATATCTGGTGTTCCTTACAAAGCTTAAATACAGGGTGAAACAAGAATTACCAGCTAATAATAGATGAACATTAGATGACTGTAATATGTAGATACTCAATGCTTTGTATACTATACAGTCGGTGTCTTCAGGGAGCCAACCCCTATGTTATGAATGAGGTGAAGGAGTAAAAAATAATAATAATCAATACACATGATATTAAATTTTATTACACACATTCGTAGAATAATTACTTTAAATACTTATAAAAGCGAATACTCCGTTTGAAATTATGTCACCACAGTGAAATTTGTTGACACAACTGTTTTGGTTTTTGAGTTATCATGTAATAAAAAATAAGCAGAAGAAAGAACAACAAGAAATTCAAACTTTTTGCTATGATATTTACAGACATTGCCAGAAGTTGTGACTCAGTCATTACATGTATATTGTTATAAAAGGAAACACTGTATAGTATTGTAAAGTTCTGATGACCTCTTGAGGAGATTTTAAAATATCATTTGGATGAACAATCAGAGCCATTCCCACATAGACATTGTTAGCTACCGCTTGCCTGATATAGAGAATTTAGTTACATAGAAACTACAAGTGCCCACTATATTCTCAAACAAATCTCAATGACAATTTCCAACTGAAGCTTAACATTTCACATCTCGAACTAATGCGATCTAATAGTCAATAGCTACAGTAAATCATCATGAACCGTATCAGCTACCTACCATATCAAGTAATCATTTGCCCATAGTTGAGCATAAAAAAGCCAGCAAACAAGATAAATAAAAAATTGGGAATTTAAAAACTTGATAATAGGGGTCGTAAAAAAGTAAGGAAACAAGACTGGGGAAACTTTAGACGTTATTTATTCAAACTACAAATCCCTATTTTAACTCTACCAAATGTAAGTCTAAGTAACACCATAGAGTCAAAATATGGGTTTGTATTCTGAGTAAATAATGTCTACGGTATCTCCAGACTTGTTTCCTTACTTTTTTTACGATCCCTAGTTGCAGGTTTTTAAATTCCCAATTTTATTATTTATCCTGTATACTCCGTTGTTTGCTGTGGATCAACTAGTGTATTCATTAAAAGTTACCACTATTGAAACGGACAATCTTGAATTCGTACCTCTTTATTATATATATATTGCACACACACACACACAAATATAACTGTATTATATGTTACACTTTCTATATAACAACTGAATTTCTACAGCCTCTCATCATAACACAACCTACAGCTTTCTCAGCGTACAATCGACATGACGTAGACTTGACTAGAATTTCTGATAAACCGCTGGGTTTTCAAAACAGACCATTATTTATAGCTTTAAGTTAATCTCTTGATTAAGCGCAAGCCACTTACATTTGATAGTGCTGCGATCAACCACTCCCAGTACAGAGCGGTGATTTGAATAATAGGCCAACAGAGAACTACAAAGCATCCGGCGGAGAAATATAGCCGATAACGATGCGTGCCTACGCTTTCAGTTTAAGTATACATCGACGGGCAAATAATAAGGGCCCAACTCTTAATACTTTTACACAACAGATGACATACACAGGAAAGTTTCATAACTGAAATATGATAAGTTTTTATCTTTATGTTTTTCTAAACGTTAAAGATACGAAAGTGTGTAATGATATTCAGACTGGCCTATGTTCTTCTATATAAACCCTTAGAGGAAACTTAAACTACATATAACTTTCGAATTGTATCCATACGTTGATGTTGATAATTATTCTAATTAACACGTCGTTGAAAATATATATAATTAAGTATATAAGCAAGAAAAACTTGGATTCGTGACACGCGAACGCAGACTTTGTGCTATCATGTGTAACAAAACATAATCGACTATGCTCTGCAAATTTCGAGAGAACACGTTATGACTGTGATTCCATAAAAATGATATAAATGATGTACAATTAACACCAGTCTACTAGTCAGGGAGACATGTTTGGTAGGTTATTTTCCAAACAAAGCTTTCCAGTACTCTCCCTCTCTCTCTGAATTGAGATATAAACTCCTTGCAATATCTGGAATCAGAATTATCCACCATTGTGGCCTCGAATTCCCTCTAGCAGAAAAATTAAAAAGAACATAAATAAGCTATAATTGTAGTATCCTCTACAAATAAAATCTGCTTTATATCAAATAATAAACCTAGAATATCATTAGAATAAGAGCAATAGTGATCTAAGACCAGAGCCTTAAAGACACCTCTTGCATGTATTAATTTAGCAGAATATTTGTTTTAGATATTAATTATCGAGATTCTGTTTTTCTGAAGTAGATCTCTAACCAATTATACATTCTACCTCTTATTCTCATACTGTATATTTCTTTATCGATAAATTATGATTTACACAATCAAATATTTTCTTAGATAAGTCTAAAAACACTGATACGATAAATTCACTTTTATCCATTTTATCAATAAAACTTGATGTGTCGATTTACCCTTACGAAAACCATACTTATATTCAGACAATAAAGCTATTAACAAAATTTCAAAGCATACTGCAAATTGATTTTTCTAAAATTTTTGAGAATATGCTAGATATAGTTATTAACTGCTCCTTTATCTCTATCACCGATATTTCCTGGGGTGGGTAAACGGTTGAAAGAAGGTGTAAAATGGAAAACTTTAGCGAAATTACCGTATCCGAGGGTGGCTTCTGACAAACGACGATGTGACTAGGTAGAGAATTCAGTGTTTCATTTATCTGTTCTTTGTAATATATTCATTATCATATTCGTGTTTACAACCTTTATGCGCACGGAAAATGCTACATCAACATGGCGAGTCTTTTCTACTTATGGGTTGACTTTAATCTCGACAAAAACGTTGAAAGATAAATATAAAAAAATGGAAATTTAAAACCTGCAAATAAGGTTCGTAAAAAAGTAAGGAAACAAGGCTGGAGATACTGTAGATATTATTTACGTAAACTACAAACTCCTATTTTGGCTCCATGCTGTTACCTAGAATTGCGGCCCGGCATGGCTAGGTGGTCAGGACGCTCGACTCGCAATCTGAGGGTCGCGGGTTCGAATCCCCGTCACACCAAACATGCTTTCCCTTTCAGCAGTGGGGGCGTTATAATGTGACGGTCAATCCCATTATTCGTTGGTAAAAGAGTAGTCCAAGAGCTGGCGGTGGGTGGTGATGACTAGCTGCCTTCCCTCTAGTCTTACACTGCTAAATTAGGGACGGCTAGCGCAGGTAGCCCTCGTGTAGCTTTGCGCGAAATCCAAAAGAAACAAACAAACCTAGAGTTGCATTTGGTGCTTTTTAAAAGAACACCTTATGTTTGTAAGAAAGCTAACTTCAAGGGGTAAGCATAACGTCGTTTACACTAGAATTATGTTTTTAGCTTATGTAAAATATAGAATAAACAAATCGACTTTTCAATGCCCCAACGACATTCGCAGTACTTTATTTAGTATTCTACAAAAGTTTTGGGTGCAATATACTAAGCCGTTTTTATTGTAAGATGGCAAGATAAAATAATAATAAGAATTACAAACGGGCCGTTTTGATCGGATTTTCTTTTCCTTGTAAGTCTAAGATTCGTGCTTTTATTATGCATTTTTATATAAGTACAGCATCAACAGTCAATAATAAAGGTTTTAAAGTGTTGTTTGAACTTAATCTTTACTGTTTAAGGTTCTGATAGGCTTTTGTGTAATTACTTGCGATCCCTATTATGAACCACTATCGTTAATTATTATATTCTCCACATACTCTGGTTGATTAAAAATGATATGTTTGAATGTTATTAGGTCTGAAATTCATATTCACTCTTAATCAAGAACATAAGCAAAATACTAAAAAACAGGCGTATTTCGTGATGGTTTCGCCGCCATAGTGTAGTTTATGTTAATATAAGTTGTTAGGTGTGCAATGTTATGCCCGATTAACTGTGAAAAAAAAACAAAAAACTTTACGTTGCTGTTGATATGAATGTACTTCTGGTAACTAATAAGACCTTACAATTTGTTGTAGCATCTTTCGTAGACAAGACGGTTGTAAACACGTACAAGTCTTAAGAAAATAGCTAATAAATAGTTTTAAGTTTTTCATTAATAAAAATATTTAAATTATATTTCCTGAGCTACCGTAAACAACAGGTAAATTGTGTTTTCTGTTGAAATTGAGCAAAACTGCCTTAGGGTTATCTGCGGCCTTTTTTTTTTTTATTATTATTATTATTATTATTATTTAGTGATAGACTATAGGGAAGGTAGCTAGTCAATACCACCCACCACCAACCCGTGGACAACTCTAATCGAATAGTGAGATTTCACCATCATTCTTTTAACGCACCCACGGCGCCAAAGTGCGAATATTTTTTTGGCGGTAACGAAACAAAAACCATGGCACCTTGTTTCTACAGTCCAGCAAGCTGACCATCGGGTGGCGCTTGGATCACAAGTAAATGAAATGCCAATTATTTTACCTGAGCACAGAGTCGTTTTTCGAGAGACCCCACAGATTTGGTTGTTGTTCGGCGTTTTTTCGTACGAAGCAACTAGACTATATGCGCCGACCCCACAAACATTGTCAAAGTCCGACAGCCGTTCATCCAGAATAATTTTAATTCCAAATACAAATAAAACGGAATAAAGAGCCACAAGATTTCTCGAGTGTTGATCCTGAAGAGATGTATTATTAAACAATAAATAAATCATTAATATTTCCTTTACAAAGATATTTAGATTTTGACCTTTTTTTTTTTATATTATGCATAAATTTTAAATAATACTTTCTGGTTCTTCTATATTAACTATCCATTCCTTTAATGCTAACTTAATATTTTTATTTGTTATACAGAACAGTGATCTCATTTCATTTGGAATATTATTATATAATTTTGGTGCTTGATACAAATAACTTTTTCTAAATATTTCCTTATGTACTTTAGTTCAGCTCTTGTTTCGTATACTGATTTTATTTTTTCCAATTTTGAATATCTTTACTGAATCTATTTAGTGTTTTATAAATATATAATTTGAGCAATGGTAGTAATGTAATTTAGTATGGTCACAGTGTGATAATGATAACATTCGTTTGTAACTGTATTATAACTCTTGAAGTTTGTTAGATAGGTACCTCTCCAATAGGTCATACCATATTATATAATTGAATCAAACCAAGCACAGTAAATATTTATCATTTCATTCTTAGATAAATATTTGTATATATATAATAAAATCTTACTGCTGATATCTTTCATTTTTCTCCATTATTTTTAAATGTTTTTTTTTTTTTAAATTTAATCTATTACTGTATATTGTCTGATTACAGCACTACGGATCCCATTTTGGCCAGTTTTATGGGGTCACGGTTCTTTCAAAATGTGATGAGCAGAGTCAACTATATTTCATTAGGCTTGATAGCATAAAGTATACTCTCTTTATGTTATGAATCCAGATTTTCCCATAGTCTGGTACTTTGGAAATGAAAACAACAACTTAAACCTGATGGTGTTACAGTTATATTATTACAATCAAATGTCACACAGTAAACCATTTTCACAATACAAAAGAGACAGTTTCGATCGACAAAACAAATCAGCGAACACACTCACAATAGAAATAATCATACCAGCTAAAGAACCGGTTATACTACCTTGTAGTGTCTGACGCCTCTGACGTCATGCATTCTCAACTTACGGAACCAAACAACCATTCTGTATATGCAGTGCATTTGAGCTTGTAAAAAGGGTGCATCGTATATTGCTAAAAAACGTTTGTAGTTCAATTAATTATACATTCTTACAAGGATTTATTTAATTAGAATAAGAATCGACACCAACTTGTGGATGTAATTTATCAAAATCGACGAAAAGTGCAATACTCTGTTTACAAGTGTGCTGTCGACGCAATATTTATTTCTTACAGCGATCCGGCACCAAATAACACACACAAATTTTATCTCACTGTTATTGTTTCTACTGTGTAACTTCCTGATGTTTTACTAATGTGAATTCCTACATCCATAGTAGTTGTTTTAGTTTACTGATTTGGTACTCTTTCGCTGTGGGAATTCTAGCAGCTCAGAATAACATTTGAATTTAATATTTAACTTGAAGCAAGCGATTACACAAGAAGAGGAGAAAGAGTGATAACTTTCGACAATATCGTCTCACTGACTTCGGATTTTATACTTTAAAATTCCACAATCTCGCTTATCTGATCTCGAGAGGCAAGCAGACATATTTCCCAGGTGAGTTGGTTTTCTCCAACTTCATCTGCACCGCATTATGTAATATATACCTGAAGTAGAGATCTGTGAACAACACGTACGATAAGCCTCGTGTTGTTGTTTTTAATAATCGTAATATAATGTTGTTTACAAATCATAAAGGGATCACAGTCGTAACTACATAAACTACTCTTGGTTGTTTGTTTCTCAGTACAGTGCACGTGTCTCAGAGTACTGATGTTAATTAAAGGAGTAGCGGAAGACTGAGCAAAGTATTATTCATTTGAGGTAATATGGGAAATGTCGTTAGATGTACCATTTGGAATTCATACGTCCTTTTAGGGTCGGTAATCGTTACATAACCAAGCTTCAAGTGCTGGAGAATAGGGGGCGGTGACACATCACTTAATTGTCCTCTTGAGTCCGCCCCTTTAGGAACTCAATTTTCGCCTTAAAAATCAATTATACAAGTTCTGCACCATATACCCATACCTAGAGTTCGTAAACTTTATGAATGTTGTTATAACCAAATATTACATGATAGTGCCAGTGCGGGGAATTGGCTGCATGTGATTGGACACAAACGATTGTGACTACGCCCACGTTCAACTAGAAAACCAAGTATTGGTGATCAATACACAGATGAACACATATTCTGAAGAAAATCCACAGATCATATAAAAGAACCCAGGTTTGAGAAAGAATAAGGCTGGAGGTGGAGGTTTGGTTATGATGTAACACTGTTAATAATACTGGGATATAGGGTAAAAATAACAAACTATTTAACAAAGACCAATAAACTCTGAAACCCTGTTCCCGGTGTTCGGCCCCACACGGAACAATAATTTAAGCAATATACCTTATTAAAAGACAGGATGCTTTCGATGTTCAGTATGGAATACATTCATCAAAATTGAGGCCCATTGGTTCTATAAAGCTATAAAAGAACTGACGCCTTTATAAAAATGACCTCTCCTTCAAAGTTGAGGCCTTCATACAAGTAAACCCACCAAACAATCCATAATCAGATTAACAAAAACTGTACAGAAAAGGAATGGTGTAATGGGAAAGGGCAAGTCAAAATCTTCCAATAAAGTCAACTCAGTTGTTTAAATTATCATCCAATAAAGTCAACTCAGTTGTTTAAATTATCATCCAATAAAGTCAACTCAGTTGTTTAAATTATCTTCCAATAAAGT
>NW_013669561.1:2551-15375 GCF_000517525.1 Limulus polyphemus | reverse complement strand
GTCAACTCAGTTGTTTAAATTATCTTCCAATAAAGTCAACTTAGTTGTTTAAATTATCATCCAATAAAGTCAACTTAGTTGTTTAAATTATCATCCAATAACGTCAACTTAGTTGTTTAAATTATCTTCCAATCAACTGTGAATGTCAAAGATTGATAATATTCATCAAGTTATTTATTAAATACACGTGTACTAGTTAAATGAAACATAGTAATCCTTCTATTACCAACACATAAAACAGACGTTTAGGGCCAACATGATTAGAATCTGTACCAAACTTTACCCTCTACTACACACCAAGCTTTTACAGAAGATAAAGAAGAAAAAAAGGACATATCTTTATAAAGAAGGGATGTTCCGAGTCTTAAGATATAAAACCACTATTGTACAATGTAGTACTCATACGACAAATCGTAACACTTACAAACAATATGATTCTCAGGGTTTTAAAGAAATATTTAAAACTGGTAACGAAAACTAAGTGATAGTACGTTAAAATCTTAAGAAGTATGGATAACCCGAGCTTTAGAGAAGATTAGTAAGCAGAGCTAAGTAACGATATATATGTCCTTACATAAAGTGAATTCCTCGGGTATGAAAAACGTCTGTGACATTTGTAACGCAAATCTATGTAACAGTATGCTAAATCGTTACATAGAACCGTTGCATATTTGGGTTTTAAAAAGCTATCTAAGAGGAGTAACGTAAAGCTAATTAACAATATATTCAATATTTACATCGAACTAATTCCCATGTTTAATAAGGACTGTATGACTGTACACAATGGTGGGTAATAATAGATTAAATCGTTATGTAAAACAATTATCTGAGCTTCATTAAGTATGCTAAAATAGTATGTAAACTGTTACATAGAATGGATTACACAGGTTTTGAGGAAGTGCGTGAGGTTGGTAACAAAAAGCTAAGTAACAATATACTAAAAAGTTTTATAAAATGGGTCACAAAGGTTTTAAATACGTAACGATATATTAAATAATTACAAAGATGGATTATCCAAGTTTTAAAGAGGTGTGTAAGATTGATAACATAAAGCTAAGTATATCACATCGTTATACAGAATGGATTATCCAGGTTTTATATAGGTGTGTAATATTGGTAACATAAAGCTAAGTATATTACACCGTTACACAGAATGGATTATCCAGGTTTTAAAGAGGTGTGTAAGATTGATAACATAAAGCTAAGTATATTACATCGTTATACAGAACGGATTATCTAGGTTTTAAAGAGGTTCGTACGATTGGTAACATAAAGCTAAGTATATTACATTGTTATACAGAATGGATTATCCAGGTTTTAAAGAGGTGTGTAAGATTGATAACGTAAAGCTAAGTATATCACATCGTTATACAGAATGGATTATCCAGGTTTTATATAGGTGTGTAAGATTGGTAACATAAAGCTAAGTATATTACATCGTTACACAGAATGGATTATCCAAGTTTTAAAGAGGTGTGTAATATTGATAACGTAAAGCTAAGTATATCACATCGTTATACAGAATGGATTATCCAGGTTTTATATAGGTGTGTAAGATTGGTAACATAAAGCTAAGTATATTACACCGTTACACAGAATGGATTATCCAGGTTTTAAATAGGTGTGTAAGATTGGTAACATAAAGCTAAGTATATCACATCGTTATACAGAATGGATTATCCAGGTTTTAAAGAGGTGTGTAAGATTGATAACATAAAGCTAAGTATATTACATCGTTATACAGAATGGATTATCCAGGTTTTAAAGAGGTGTGTAAGATTGATAACATAAAGCTAAGTATATTACATCGTTATACAGAACGGATTATCTAGGTTTTAAAGAGGTTCGTACGATTGGTAACATAAAGCTAAGTATATTACACCGTTACACAGAATGGATTATCCAGGTTTTAAAGAGGTGTGTAAGATTGATAACATAAAGCTAAGTATATTACACCGTTACACAGAATGGATTATCCAGGTTTTAAAGAGGTGTGTAAGATTGGTAACATAAAGCTAAGTATATTACACCGTTACACAGAATGGATTATCCAGGTTTTAAAGAGGTGTGTAAGATTGATAACATAAAGCTAAGTATATTACACCGTTACACAGAATGGATTATCCAGGTTTTAAAGAGGTGTGTAAGATTGGTAACATAAAGGTATATATATATATTATATCGTTACATAGAATGGATTATCCAGGTTTTAAAGAGGCGAGTAACACTGGTATCGCGTTTGTTTGTTGTTTAGCGCAAAGCTACAATGGGCTATCTGTGCTGTGCCCACCACTGGTATCAAAATTAAGTATTTAGCGTTATAAGCAATCAGACTTACCGCTTAGCCACTGGTGGGGGGGGGGGGAGTAGATTGGTAACGTTAATATATACCGTTACATCCAACCTATTCTCAGAGTTTTAAGTAGGTATATAAGATTGGTAATATACACAATTAACTCCCCAAATTTAAAAACGACTAAAATGTATAATAAAGAAGCAAGTAACAACAGGTTAAATCGTTATGTAGAACGGATTGCCTGGATTTAAAGAGGTGTGCAAGATTGGTAACACAAAACTGAGGATTTGTTTAGCAAATCGTTACATATATTAAATTCCACGGGTTTGAGAGAAATGCATTAAGTTGATGACGTAAAGCTGCTAAACAACATATCGTTACATAGAATGGACTTCCCGCGTTTTAAAACGGTCTGGTAACTCACAGCTAAGTAATAATATATTAAACTATTAAACAGAATTGGTTTACCTGCTTTTAAAGAGGTCTGTAAGATTGGTTACGTTTGTACAATCGCTTTATAAATCAGATATTCCGACCATTGGATACCCATGCTAACATGTATATTTAAAAGTTTGGTTACTTCATGTTGCTATACACACGACATTTTAAGTCAAACAGACTACTGTTACTAGTGTATGTATCTATGTAAGTTTTCCTTTCTCGATTATTTTAAATAGCACAGAAGACATCAAAAAGAAACTGTAAACTGTTTTAACATATTGATCGCGCTGTTTGCCGCATGTATAAACTTAAAATTAAACTGTAACTTTCTGGAAATTATAACACTCAACAACTATATTAAAGAAATTTACATTTACCACATCTTGTGGACGTTGATTAATAATTTTTGTGCTTCTACGCTCGAGATTAGCTAGTCACATAACCGAGTAGTAATTTTTGTTTTTTCAGGGCTACCTACAGTTAATCTTCAAACTCTGATTTGTGCAAACCATGTGTAAACTTACTTAGTAAACTTACTAAGCCAATACAGACTTGTTACAAATTACAACTTTTATTTATAAGATCAATTAACAGTGGTGATTTAATTTAGTCGTATTATTACATACAAAGATAAATGATTGTATTTTAAGTACAAA
Organism: Limulus polyphemus; assembly: GCF_000517525.1. NCBI lineage: Eukaryota > Metazoa > Arthropoda > Merostomata > Xiphosura > Limulidae > Limulus > Limulus polyphemus. The sequence goes on along the minus strand of NW_013669561.1, from coordinate 11,982 downwards.
TAAATAAAAACAATTTTGTAAAATTATACTAGAAGGTGCATCCTTGGCATATATATTTCACTGACTTGGGATTCAAAGCTGGGTGCATTTCTACCAGCTTTATAAGTGGCATTAGCTGCCTAGCAATTCGGGTATAACCATGTTGCCAAAGTATTTTTAGGCCTAACTGTAAGACTGCCTCAATCCAATACCCAAGTATGCAACCATATATGTACCTTGCACCGTTTGCCCTCATTGGTCAACAAACAGGAAGGATGTCACGTGAAAAATGTGCCAATCCATACACTAATGAGCTTTACCCATCACATTTTATGTTGTTTACATGACTTCTAAGATCTACAACATACATTAAAACAGATTATTTGATTGATATTTGCAATCTCACTGTACACCAGTTCAAAGGTGATGCGTAAGCATTACTCTGATATCACCTCAGACAATGGAAACAGGACACAAACTACTTTTATTTTGACACGTTTGGGATAGAAAAACTTGAGTTCCAAATGTCCCAACGAAAGTGTTTAAAAAAGATATTTTCCACACACAGTTTTGGAAAAAAAATTCAGTAAAAATATTGAAGTCCCACACCTTACACTATAAAAAAATATATAAAGTTTGAGTTTATCATACGCTATCTATCTGTAATAGATTGTATATATCAATCATAAGCTAACAATAAATTAGGTATATATTAGGTTCACCTTGAATACTTGGTGATCACACGTGACAATAAATAAATACATTTAATGGATTGCTGATAATGTTTCTGTGCTATTTTGTTTCGTCTTTATCGAAGTTATACCTTTATGTGGTTACACTGACCTTATTATTTTTAAGTTCTCGTTAGATGGCGCCACATTCATTATAAAGTTGATATTACCAATTTTAAACAGAAGGAACTAAGTGTCAGATTCTACATAATTATGCATTTTTGCCATCTGATTATGTAGATATTTCTGTTAATAGACAAATAAAAATAACGATCACGTAATTTTCAAAATGTTCAATATTAAACTTATTATAAGGCAACTCAAAATCCCACACACAACAATTAATCCACGGAGACCACACTTTACATAACCTTCCACGTGTACACCAAATTTTTAACCCACAAATTGCCAGTTTCGGTGGTGCTTTAGGTAGAGTAGACATAGTAAGTCTCGGCATAGAAGTCGACATGTCGTCCCTTTTCATTAAAAGAGCAAATGCAGCTCATTAAAGTATTCAAATCTACTCAAATTGCCTATTTGTTTTTATACTATTAACCACCAGTTGGGTCAACCTATTTCAGCACTTTGAGTGATTTTGTCTTTCTGTCTGTTACAACAATCAATAAAGAAAAACTGACCAAGTAAATTAATCATTTTCTAAGAAAAATACACAAGAAACCAGAGTTGTTATTAACCAGGGATCCACAAGTTGTTTACTGCATAAATAATTTAGAAAAGAGCCTTATTCGTATTGTCATTCAAGAATTAAAAATAATTCAATGAAGGGAAATTCTGACCATCAATTATAACATTTAAAGATCCCGAGTTCAAAATGTGATAATTTCTAGAAATAAACATTGTAACCATTTTCTACACATGCCAGTGTTTATTCTTCTCCCCATTACTACATTGTCATTTTAAAAAATAATTAAATTAAAGAGGTGGTTGTTTTTTAATGTAGCATCACAAGCTGTTTTAAAACACTTATATTTTTGAGAAACTTAAAATTACAAATACACACCATGAAAACAAATCCAGATCGAGTCTTTAAAACCTACTACTTTTCTTTTTTACAAAAATTATAATAATAAGATACAATCTTCCATTGATGTATGGTAGTCTTTTGTATAGGTCATGGATGATTCCACATGCCTGTAACCAACATAGTCATGGATGATTACACATACTTACAAACCTGTAACCAACATAGTCATGGATGATTACAGGTAGTTACAAACCCGTAACCAACAAAATCATGGATGATTACAGGTACTTACAAACCTGTATTCAACAAAGTCATGGATGATTACAGGTACTTACAAACAAGTAACTAACAAAGTCATGGATGATTACAGGTAGTTACAAACAAGTAACTAACAAAGTCATGGATGATTACAGGTAGTTACAAACCTTGTAATCATCCATGACTTTGTTAGTTACTTGTTTGTAACTACCTGTAATCATCCATGACTTTGTTGGTTACCATACTAACAAACCTGTAACCAACAAAGGCATGGATGATTACAGGTAGTTACAAACCTGTAACCAACAAAGTGATGGATGATTACAGGTAGTTACAAACCCGTAACCAAAGTGCTGGATGATTACAGGTAGTTACAAACCCGTAACCAACAAAGTCATGGATGATTACAGGTAGTTACAAACCTGTAACCAACAAAGTCATGGATGATTACAGGTGGTTACAGGTTTGTAACTAACAAAGTCATGGATGATTACACATACGAACTTGTTACCAATGGGAAACCCAAGTCATCAGCTCTTCATCTGTATGTTTCTATACTGTATGGTACAATATGCAAATATATAATTTGCTAACTTAAAACGTGATTTACTTTCAAGATTTTGTGTCAAACCTATAAAGTAATAAACTGGAAAAGATGAGCATGACATAATATAACCAGAAAGATCTTGACAGTCATGATGCAGTAGTCTTTGTACATAAGTAATACTTGCTATCAGCTAATTTGTTGTTCTAGTTTTACTTAAATTCTTTGTGTTTGTAGTTATTTTTCTTAAGTTTGTATCAAGAGAGTTATTTGTTTAATAATCATAAAAATGAAAGAAAAAAGCCTTATAAAGATTATAGCAAACTGAAACATCATTTAGAGAAAATCTCTGTATATGTTAACTAACATATACAGTATACTTTCACTTGGTTAATAGAGAACATAGCCAGGCAAAAAACTTGGCTTCATTAGTGACTGAACACAGTCAGGAACAAAGATTAGCCCAAGTTCTGACAGAATATAGCTAGGTACAAATATTAGCATAGTTTTAACAGAAAATAGTCATGCAAAAAAGATCAATTCCAGTAGTGGATAAACAATGTCAGTTTCGAAGATTAACATTAAAGAGGCCAATATTCACTGGTGATTACAACATGTCTCCATCATGCAATCTCAACATGACCAATTTTGACACCAGAAGAATCAAAAATTGGCTGTATGTTTGGGACCTGTAAGAAGGTATCTCTATACCAAATCCCATGTAATTAGGTTGACATACACATGAAGAGTTTATGAAATCCCCAAACCACACTCTCCTCGCTGAAAAATTAAGCAAAAGACAGAAATTCTCAAATTGTCTATATGTCTGTTTGGGACCTGAAAAGAGTATCTTTGTACCAAATTCATGTAAATTGGTCAAAACAGAGATCAGTACTGGAGCAAAATCCCTAAAATTATGGGCCTATTTAAGCTTTTGATCCCCCAAAATGCCAAAAATTGCCATATTTCCACATTCGTGTATGAATATGTAAGGAACCTGTTAAAAAGTATATTTGTACCAAATTCCAGAATGACTGAAATATGGTGGAGTAATTGTCAAAAAACCTTAAAATTATATTTTTTGTGTCATTTTGACCCACCACTACCACTAATTACTAAAAATGGGAAAGTCCACCATTATGTTTATCAATATGTGGAACCTGTAGAAAAGTACCTTTGTACCAAGTCCCATGTAAATTGGTCAAAAAAAAGTTGAGTAACTGCCCCAAAATTATGCCTTTTTTGTTAGCTCTGACCCCCTAAAAAGACTTGAAATGGGCAACTTTAACATTTTTTGTATGTCAATGTGTTGAATGCATGAAAATTTATATTTATGCCAATTTTCATCTTGATTACTATAAGTATGACTGTACAGGAGCCCAAAATATATATTTTTGGGTTGTTTGACCTTTGATCCCATAAAATCCTTAAAAAGGCCTAAACCAAATAAAATGAAAAAGTTGTCAGGAAATATTGGACAAAAGTATAACCCTATCAAGTTTCATATTAATCTGCCAAGAAACGAAAGAATGGTTGTTGAATGAAAAGTGTTCGGAAGAAGAAGAGTATAGTAAAACAGCATGTCTCTCTTTGGAGACATAATAACTGGTCTACTAAAGCCATAAAGGAGAAAATCAGAGATAAGTACCATAAGGTTTAGAAGTTTAAACTGACAGATAGATTTAAAGATTTACAGGACCATAAAAACCTATGGATTTGGTTAAAAAAGAAATTAGAAAATCCAAAAAAGGGCTTATGAGAAACAACTGGATGATAATGTTAAGACTGTTTTAAGTACATGAAAGTAAGAAAAATGTCGAAATGGGGATTGAATCTTAAAAGGACACTAAGAGCAAGGATTTTGTTAAGGACTACGAGATGGTTGAGCTTTCAAATGTTCTCTTCTGTTTCATTTCTGACCATGAGCATTCAATGAAAAAAACTGATCTGAATTGTGTAGGTATTAATCCTTTGGTGTTAAGTAGAAAGATAGATTAATAATTGACATAGTACCAGTACCAAACAAGGTTTCGAAGGAATTCAAAGATCAGATATACAAGTTTCTCTCTTTCATGTGTTTGGTAGGCACGTGAGTTGGCTAATGTTTTTTCCTTTTTTGAAAAGGGATGATAAGAGATGTCCAGGACATTATAAACCAGTAAGTCTTACTTCTGTACTCGAAAAAATTGTAGATTCTGATGAAATAAACGTTACATGATCATTTTGTAAAACATTATATCATCAAAGAAGGCCAGCATGGACTCACCAAAGGGAAATATTGTTTTACTATCCTTTTTTCCAACACATTACTTGTTTCCAGGATAAAGGAAAGTTGTGATAGTGTACACAGATTTTCAAAAAGTTTTTGATAAGGTGCCGAACAGAAGATTAGTTATGTAAATAACACTGGTTGGGTTGGGAAAAGACTAGATAATGGATTATATGGTTGTTGGACAGGTGAAAGCAAAAGGTTGTTACTAATGAAGTCCAATTAAACTGGACCCTTGTTACTAGTAGAGTACTTCAAGGATCAGTATATTGGCCTTTACTTTTTCTTATTTATGTCAATGATATCGACAGGGCATAGTTAGCAAGTTTGTGTATTTCTAGTTGTATTGGGTTATCATCCTTCGGATCATACATTTAGTACAAACCAGAACCAACTCAACAGCACATCTGAAGAAAAGAATCTTAGCATAATGGTGGATATTTCATTCAAGTCATTGATGTTACGTTCTACAGTTAATACTGAAGCTAAAATAATTTTAATTCATTTATAAACAAAGTGATTGTTAGTCAAAAGAGAATTATTTTTCTATACATATCACTATTAGGCCTAACTTGGAAAACTGTGAACAGTTTGTTTCTTTATATATGAAAGGATATTGACTTATTAGAAAGGGTTTAGAGAAGGGCTAAAAAATGATTCCAGGAATGGATGGTTATCTTGCAACTTATTTTCTCTTGCGAGAAAAGGGTGATCTTGTTATATTTTACAATATTACTTTGGGGATTAAAAGAAAAAGGGCCTCCGATTTGTTTATGCTATATTCTGAAAATAATGAGGCAAGAGAACATAAGTTAAAGATTCAAAAGAGACAAGCTGTGCTCCAGTTAAGCCAATAGATTTTTTGTAACAGAGTGATCGACTTGCAAGTTTTTGTTGTCAGTAGTAGAGGCCAGCCCTTTACAGGACTAAGAGAGGAACTGATGGAAAAGAATAGCCTTAAAGGACCAAGTGGTCCTTTGTTGTCAGTATATTATGTTATGTAATATTTACTAACAACTTATCAAAAGTAAGCTTACTAGATACATCAGAGCTAAAACTAACTTGTAAATCATTGATGCTAATTATTGATAATAAACTTACTATAATTATTTAATGTCATAAACTAACAGAGAACAAAACTAAAACCTATGATAGTTAAAATGCACTGTTAACTTGTTAATGTTAATGGTACAACATCAGAATCTTCCAAAAACAAAAGGTTTTTAGTCAGGCAATTCATGCTAGCAAGAAAAGTGGCTGACTAATTCATATTTTGTTTTAGTTATTACACAGTAGGTAAAATTTTGATAGCAAGATAACAAATTACAGCAGCCCAGCTCACAAAACTTACAATTTTCTACACCTAAAATTTGATTTCATTAAGTTAACAAAAACAATTATATAGATTCTCCAGGATTTATGAATTATTTACAGGAACAACAAGAGAAACAAAGCCTTTTCTATAAAAACATATTGATAAAATGAATGTGAATATGTATCTAGTTACTATCTTATTAATATTAAAAGTTATGTTTTCAGCCAATTTCATCAATTTTATATACCCCATATTGAAATACACAGCGTACAATCCAAATCAGGAAACAATGGTGAAATTTTTTGTTAAGTATAAAAATGGTTAATATACATTCTTGAATATGGTTATGTATTAAAATCAATAAGTACAACATGGCTTGGAACAGTGTGTATACATAGAGAATTACTCTAGCAAAAATATCATCACAAAAACAAAATTACACCCCATAAACCTTAAGATAAATTAATATAGACTTTAATAGTTTCCAATCTATCAAATACATAATTAAGGTACATGTGACTACCAAGGTTTCTATTTTGCTTCTCTTCCAGTAAGGCAATCAATCACACAGTTCAGGCATTTGCCCTCTAGAGGGTGTGAAAAGACACTCTTAACATCAACTGCCAGCATGAAGAAATTATGTAGGATACAACTAATACACTATTATATAGCAATAGGTAATGCACTGTTTAAATTTCAACCTTTCTGAAATGTTGTTAATTTTTTTTTAAAGTCTAAAGTTCAGATGTTACTGCACCCTGCTATAATACTCTGAGTATTAGACACTACATTTTATTCACTATCTTCTACCATAAAATTTTAATGGGAGATTTAATTTTCCTAAATTCATGTATTAAAATTACATACAAGTTACTGCGAGTTGTGCTCATTAATCATAGTTTCTGATCCAATGAACAAAAAAATCAACTCATAATAAACCATTTGACACATAATATTAATTGTCCAATATTTTTCATACAACATTAACCCATAACTTCATCTAATAGCAATCAGCCATAGCACATGTGCATGACATCATTTTTCTACATCTGTCCTATCAGTGGTTTACAGCTTAATTATTACTTCCAAGCATCATTATACCCCATGAATGTACCTCCACTTCAAATATAACCAATTAAAATTTCAGTGCATTAGCTCTGCTACTTCCAAATTAAAGCCAGTGACAATTGTAAAGATGGTACTTAATACCATTTATTCAATAAGTAGTAGAGTATGTAACCCTAAATCATCAAACTTTACAAACATTTTGCAAAAAATATCAAAATAATTTTTAATGAGCTTTTAAAACTGCTCTGATTACCAGTAAAACTAGTACACTTATTATATTTTTGTCAGCTTTCTGCATTACGATGATCAATCACTTTAGAACGTAGTTTAACACCAGGTAGTAGCTGTCTATAATTTACTCACCATTACTTGACTTCAGATCTCGATGAATAAGTGAAATTGGACCCTCGGAATGTAAGTAGTTCATGCCCCGAGCTATCTGTATTGCCCAACCAACTAACACATCTGGAGGAATTGTGCGTCCACTAAGTACACGGTTCAAAGGTCCTCCTCTTGAATATTCCATTACTAAACATAAGTTTGGCTCCTCAAGACATACACCTTTCAATGTGACAATGTTTGGATGATTAAGGAGCCAATATATTTTGGCCTCTTGTCGCACACTTTGTGCTGTAGCACTAATATCTTCATCTGGGTCTTGGCGAGCAGCTTTCACTGCAACCTCTTCCCCTTTCCAAAATCCTCTGTACACTTTCCCAAAACCCCCTACACCAATTACTTCTTCTAGTTCTAATTCAGAAAACTTGATTTCAAATGGTTGCTTAGAATCTTCAACACGCTGTGTCACGAAATTGCTGGGAAAAATCCCAACCTTATCGCCAATTTTGCCTGTCCACCATCCCTCGTCCCCTGAAATTTTGGCATCTTTGGAGAGCACTTCCACCTGTTCTCCCCGACGCAATGACAGTTCGTCCTCACCTGCGGCATCATAGTCGTAGAGGGCTGTCCACAACCGATCTTCATCACGACCATTTTCGTTTCGCAAACCAAACTGATTAGGTTCCATGGACAGGAAAACTGCACTAGGCATCCGTCAAAAAGTTGGGATGATTCCTCCAGAACTTTATATTTGTTGTCTCAAACCGGTGAGGGGTCCTCCTCTCCCAGTCTGTTGTTATAGCCTGGAGGCTACCACTAGGCCTACGAGGGCAACTCATTTACATAGCTGTTGGTGGCTTTGGTATTCTAGAACTGCCTACATAGCTTAGCTTATTTGATAAATTTTCTTGTTTTATACATATCAAAACCATTTTAAGATTCCAATGTTACAAACTCTCTTCCTAATATTAACTTGTTTCATCAGTATGATACGTAGGCCTACCTCCCTATGTCATACCGCAGTGTATCAAACCACCTTTGAAAACCATTCACTCACCACTCAGTAGTTGCAATCTGCTATAAGGATGGTAGGCGGAGCGACCTGTGACGTCACACGTAATATGGCTTCCCTTGTGACGCCCATGTGTTGCGAGATACACACGTAGGTCGTTACGCCACCACTTTGTTCAGGGTCAGTTCTATGTTTGAATTACTAGTAGAAAACCCTTTAGAAGTGTACCTCAAATATACATATTTAAGGCTTTGTTTTAAAGCCTTATTTCAATTTTTATCATTGCAAGCCAGAATACGTAAAATACTTAGCGTGTAACTTATATGTGGATGATAGATATTAAAAAATCACAAATTTATTTTTATTATCAAAGTATTGATGAAAAAAAAAGTTAAAAATCATTATCAGTAATTGTCTTTAAATATAAAATTTTTCAGTTATGCCCCCTAGTGGCACAATAGTATGTCTACGGACTTACAGTGCTAGAAACCGAGTTTCAATACCCGTGGAGCACAGAGAGCCCACTGTGTAGCTTTGTGCTTAATTACAAACAAATAAACCGTTTCAGTTTTTTTGGCGTATTTGATATAAATTTAATTGAAGATGTTCCTTCAATATCAAAAATTGTAAGTGATTTTTTTCCATAAACGCAAAAGATGAGTTATATTATACAACTCATCTTCTGTGTTTACGAAAAAAATGCTCTTATATATATATATTTTCTACCTTTATCCTCCTGGAAAGACAAATAGACTTGTCAAAAACATTACTGTTCTAGTTGGGGATAAAATATAGTTCATAGTGGGAGAATTCAGCCTTTAAAACCCCGAAACCCTATACCTGTACTTAAATATTCTGTTACGTCTCTGGTCGTTGGTTAATTTTCCGTAGAAATTCTTTACCGAAAAACTTCAGCGATACAAGTCCTTTC
>NW_013669561.1:0-1606 GCF_000517525.1 Limulus polyphemus | reverse complement strand
TGGTACAAAACTAATTTCAGTAGATCTCTTATCATAAGGTGGGCGTTCTGTTAACAGATCCACTGGCAACCGAAGTTCCCGACCAAACATCAACTTTGCTGTAGTGTATTCAGTGGCTTCGTGCTCTGCTGTCCTATAGGCCATCAACAGTTGAGGGAGTAAGACATCCCAGTCATCTTGGCGACTATTACAAAACTTTGCCAATTCTTGTCCCAGTGTCCAGTTGTACTTTTCTACCATCCCATCGGACTGTGGGTGAAGTGGCGTTGTTCTGGTCTTTCGTATGCCGAACAACTTGCAGCATTCGTGGAACACAGCTGATTCGAAGTTACGTCCTTGATTTGAATGCAGCTCGTATGGCATACCAAATCTGAAAAAGAAATCACTAATAGCCGAAGCTACAGTTGTAGCTTCCTGATTTGGTATTGCATATGCCTCAGGCCACTTGGTGAAATAATCCATCGCCACACAAATGTACCTGTTTCCAGCACGAGTTTGGGGCAAAAAACCACCAATGTCAAGGGCTACTCTTTCCAAGCAGGACGCAAAACACTTGCTTGTAGAAAATCAATTATTGGCTTCAAATTTAGGTCTTTCTCCTACTCTGATTTAATATCTATACCTGGTTCCATTTCACCATCATCAACTCCTTCAGTCACTTTGACTTCAGCTTGATGACACCTGGTTAGTTCAACCTCTCTTTTAACACTTACCGGAATTAGGTCTTTGTTGTTCCCAAACGTCATTTTATCAAAATTAATTACAAACTTCCTCGGTAGTAATTAGTCCAACCCTAGTATGCATTGGTCTTCAATGTCAGCCAAGTATACTTTGTGTCTGTCCTTTATGCCCAAGAGTTCAATAGTTACCCACACTGGTCCCCAGAACCTTGCATAATGTCCTGTCACTCTACAGAGCTTCTGTATCGCTTCTGGTACTCCTTTGTGATCCAACACCTTGATACTCACAATGGTTTGCTGAGATGCAGAATCTATGACAAAGTTGCACTTTTGGCCATCCAGCTTTTCTGTCATGTAGACACTATGTGTGCTTGGCATTTTACACCTAGCTGTTGGGACTTTCATGATGGGGGTTGGTGGGCGTACCTCAGCACTGATTACACTGTGCTTGATTGAGTAGCATAATTGTTTTTTTATGTAACATTACTTAATGTTTAGAACACTGTTTCACTCAATAAAAATATTTACATGTGGAAGCTATGTTTAAAAAGGTAACAAATAATGATATATTCTTAAAATTTACAAATTCCTTTTTTTTCAATGTTTCAAATATATTGTTACGTCTCCGTTTGTTAATTGATTTTTTCCGTAACTTTGTTCCGACGAAACTTTAACGACACAAGTCTTTACTTAATAAAACTGGTTTATTCTTTCCTAATATAACTTTACGATACATTTAATTTCAATATTCGCGCTAAAACAAACACTATAACGAACGAACGTTAACTTCAACAATACGTCTCTCTCTAACCGCAGTTCAAATACTCATTATCTACACACACCCTACCGCGTCACGTTGTCACCCTCTTATATATACCAGACTACCCTATCTAGTAAATGCTAGGGCATTCGTGAAAGAACAAGAT
>NW_013669560.1:96999-106643 GCF_000517525.1 Limulus polyphemus | reverse complement strand
TATACAATTAATTAGTTCTCACAATACTCTAATAGAAGTAATCAGTTCTCACAATGCTCCATACAAGTAATCAGTTCTCACAATACTCTATACAAGTAATCAGTTCTCACAATGCTCTATACAAGTAATCAGTTATCACAATGCTATATACAAATAATCAGTTCTCACAATAGTCTAATACAAGTAATCAGTTCTCACTATTCTTTAATACAAGTAATCAGTTCTCACAATGCTCCGTACAAGTAACCAGTTCTCACAATACTCTATACAAGTAATCAGTTCTCACAATGCTCTGTACAAGTAATCAGTTCTCACAATGCTCTATATAAGTAAGCTTAGAAATTAACTTATTGAAAAATATATTTCGAAACATTTCCTGATAAAGAGAAAAACTATATTAACCCATTCACTAGAGGGAAGGCAGCTAGTATATTCCACACCTCCTCACACTGCGACTGATGGATTTTTAATAAACATATTAATTACGCAGCTGATCAAGACTTCAGTTACGTTTTATGCTTATTATTTCAGTTGAAGTAAAGTATTTTTTTTTAACAAATATAGACGATTAAGCTTCTGGTTAATTTACACTTGGTTGCAATAATTAATGTATATGAATAATAATAGTATTTTTTTTATTATTAATAAAGCAAAACCACATAGATCTATCTGCTATATCTATCGAGGGGAATGGAACCCATTATTTTGGCAGTGTAAATCCGCAGACTTAGCGCTGTCCCAGCGTGGGATTAGATAGTAGAGTATAGTATGTAAAAAATATCAACTAATGATAGTAAACCTAACAATACGGATATATTCTAGGCAGATTGATTATTTATTAAAACAACCATATTGAACCTAAAGCAACTTAAATATATTTTTTTAATGAAAAGTCGCGTACTATAATGTAGGTTATGTATATACATACACTGTTGATTATAAAACAAAGATATGATGTCATTTACGTACCCAGTGATAATTTTCGTAATACATTATCCACATATTATACAACTGTAAACAGCGCAAACCCCAGAAAACTTCATTCCCCCAATGCTTGATTTTAAGGGAAATCAACTCGTAAGAGAAGCTTTACGTATGAAATAACATGAGTTATGTATAGATAATATATTAAGAGATCAAAACAAACTTACAATACAAGAAGTTAAACCGACATTGAACCAGCGCCAAGGAATACATTTATATCTATACTAATTATTCCATAATGTCAATTACCATACAATAGATTAAGTATGTACGACGCTTCCTACAATCTTACACCTACCTACTCGTGATCAATAACAGTAACTTTTTCAAACCTCATTCTTAACCTGGTGGCGACCTAAGGAAGTCGAAATGTTTTTACTTGTTTTGTGTTAAAAGTTTTTGATACCCATATCAGCTGTCTGTAGTAAATTTTTAAGACAAAAATTTATTGTCGCTTAAAAGGGATTACTTTTTAATGTTTTAATAGTGCTGCCATCTGTCGCAACTAAAAAAAAGCGTCCATAAAATAAATATATTTTAAGAAGCAAACACTGTAGAAATTATTAATAAACACATACGTTTCAGCAGAAAAATGACTTAAGTTTGAGCCACCTTTTTAGTTCAGTTTCTGAAACAAAAATAGAACACCTTTTAGTATAATTTAGTATAATTTAAGGATTACTTGCATTTCACGATTAGGTTGCCTAAAATATATTTCAAACATTTCTTACGTTGATTACATAGAATGCACGAGATGGAGAATCCAGAAACTAAGTGAGGAGTTTTAGAGGCAAACTGTTCAGTTAAAAAGTTAAAATAAATCAAGGATGATTAAGTTTTGTCAGTTTTAGAAGACGACTTTCCTTTATTCCACTTTGTTTGACACACTACCGTTCTCTTCAGTACACAAGGATATTTGTCCTATTCTTTTACTATTGCATCTAATGTTTGTTTGTTTGATTTGAAGTTAAGCACAAAGTTACACGATGGACTTTATGTGCTCTTCCCATCACGGATATTGAAACCCGGTTTCTAACGTTGTAAGTCAGCACATATACCGATGTGCCACTGAGGTGCAGCATTTAATGGATAGGTCCCACATTCTTCTGCGTTTCTATTTGAGTATTACCCAATGTCCATTACGGTATTGTGTATATTGTTTCACACCTAAGTAATGAATATTTATATTCATTCCACTTTCGTTATATTGTCCGTTTTTTGTTGTTTTTTTTTTTTTGTTGTTGTTGTTTTGTTTCACGTCTGTTAGTTTGGAATTTCGAGCAAAGCTACACGAGAGCTATCTGCTATAGGCATCCCTAATTTAGCAGAGAAAGACTAGAGGGCAGCTAGTCATCACCGCCCACCGCCAACTTTTTTACCAACGAATAGTGGAACTGACCGTCACATTATAACGCCCTCACGGCTCAAAGAGTGAGCATGTTTTTTGGTACAGGGATTCGAACCCACGTCTATTAGATGTATAATGATTTTTTTTTTCAGTTTTTCGTTACCGTATTGTGTATCCCACGTCTTGGGCCTAGTGGTTTGTCTGACTGTGAATCTCAGGTGACGGCTGGTGCTTTTAACTAATCTATTAGTATAATATTAGGGTCGGCTACTGCGATAGTCCCTGTATAATTTTGTGCGAATTTCCGAAACAAACGAAAACATCCGTTTTCGTTACAGTGTCGTGGATATTTCCAGCAGTTTCTTTTCGTCTTCCTCCAGTATGTTTCAATATTATTCTATATGTATTTATTTCAATGTCAATTATTGCATTGACTATGACTTTCTATATCAGTTGCAGTTTGTCAGTGTTGTTTTAATCCCTCTACAGTTTCTATATGTCTGTTACAATATATTTTCTCTTATCCGTTATTGTAACATTTATAATTCATTTCATGTTCATTCTGGTACTACCTGTTTGTTTTATGAGCCTTTCACAGAGTATGTAACAACCTTCTGTACTTGTTACTTTGGCCTATCATGGCCAGGTGATTAGGGCGCTTGATTCGCAATCTCAGGGTCGCAGGTTCGAACCTCTATCCCACCAAACAGCCGTGGTGGGCGTTATAATGTGACGGTCAATCCCACTATTCGTTGGTAAAAGAGTAGCCCAAGAGTTGGCGGTGGGTGGTGATGACTAACTGCCTTCCTTCTTGTCTTCCACTGCTAAATTATGGACGGTTAACGCATATAGTCCTCGTGTAGTTTTGTGTGAAATTCAAAACCAAAACTATAATTTTGTTTACTTTATTTTCTGAAATTATATTTTTTACTATACAAGACCCAAGCCTAGCCACCATGTATTGGCACAAACCTAAATTGCTTTAACAACTGGGTCTTTACCAAAGTCTCAATTAAATTTATCCAATCTTCTTTTGTTTTTTAGACTTATTTGCACGTGCAATTTTTATGTTCCACATGCCTTTATTGCCACCATCTTGATATTAGGTCGTTATGTACTAAACTTCAGAAAAGTTTAACATTCAGCCACAATATCGTGACATTTCAAACTATTTTGTATATGTGTTAAAATAGAGAGAACTAGATTTAACATTGTTTCAGAAATCCCACAATAGAGTAATAATGAACTACTTATTTTAGTTTTGCAATTATAAGTATCTAAGTTGCTTTACAATTCTAAAATATATCGAATTAGCATCTGGTTAGTTTGTAATTAAGCACAAAGCTACATAATGTGTTCTGCCCACCACGGGTATCGAAACCCGGATACTAGCGTTATAAGTCCGCACACATTCCGCTGTTCCACTAGGGGGCAACATCTGGTTAGAATCTAATTTAAAGAACTGCTTTGCTGAGAGGCCTATTTTGTATTAGCATTTTGGCCTAACACTTTTCGAAGACTGTAACGAACTGTTATAATGTTGTTTTGGTTCAATGTTATAAGCCCGAAAACTTAGTACAGAGAACAAATGTTAGGTATACATACAAATACAATATATATATATATATATATACATATAATACTCTTAATAAAGTCCATCAGAAATGAAACAATACTTACTTTAAAAGTAATTTAATTTAGTTATAAGTACTCATCCTCTTAAGTATTTGGTATTTTCGCGGAAACATCGGGCCCTAAAGTCGGCAACTTTCACCAATAAGTCTATAATATTATATAGAACAGTTCCCCCACCTCCTTGCAAGCAAGTCAGCGTGTCCTGGAGGCAAAAACCTGTGAGAATTGTTGTGGAAGTTGTATGTTCGAATCAAACATGCGTCGAATTGCTTTAATGAAATACTTAAAAAGAGAACAAAAGAAATATTTGTGGAGGACAACTATTTTCAAATTCTGATTCAGGGTATAAAGATGCATCAGTCGCAGTGTGAGGAGGTGTGAAATATACTAGCTGCCTTCCCTCTAGTGAATGGGTTAATTAAAAATGCATCAGTCGCAGCGTGAGGAGGTGTGAAATATACTAGCTGCCTTCCCTCTAGTGAATGGGTTAATTAAAAATGCATCAGTCGCAGTGTTTGGAGGTGTGAAATATTCTAGCTGCCTTCCCTCTAGTGAATGGGTTAACTGTCTTTATATATAAACATATTAATTACGCTGCTGTCTTTATATAGAATGTAATTAATATGTTTATATATAATGACAGCAGCGTAATTAATATGTTTATATATAAAGACAGCAGCGTAATTAATATGTTTATATATATAAAGACAGCAATGTAATTAATATGTTTATATATAAAGACAGCAATGTAATTAATATGTTTATATATAAAGACAGCAACGTAATTAATATGTTTATATATAAAGACAGCAGCGTAATTAATATGTTTATATATAAAGACAGCAATGTAATTAATATGTTTAGGTTGGACATTTGTTTATCAAGGTGGAATGAGTGACCATGCTTGGACATGTGTTTATCAAGGTGGAATGAGTGACCATGTTTGGACATGTGTTTATCAAGGTGGAATGAGTGACCATGGTTGGACATGTGTTTATCATAGTGGAATGAGCGACCATGGTTGGAGACGGACATGGGAGGGATTTAGTTATGTTATTTAACACAGGTAAAACCTGTTTGTGGAATTCTTCAATATAAAGCTTATCGCACTTTTCACAATTTATTTGATACATGAAACCAAGGGTATCACAATCTAGGTATATAATATAACTTCACTTATTTTTCTGTCTGGAAGGAACACAAATTGAACAGATAATCTAATCTGAGATTTTGAACAGAGTATTCTCAGAACTTCTCGATTAAAAATTGAATTGTATCTTCTATTTCAAAGAAGTTTTCAAATTGCTGAAATTTTCTGCAATAGAGAAGCGAAAAATCTACTAATACTTTTCTTTAAATCTGATTTTTGTGGTTAAGATTAATTCATGTATTATTTTACAATGGGTTTTGTAATATGTGAGATTGTGGTGTATGAATAATTCATTCTTAAAATAAGTATTTACTCAATAGTCTAGTCGTTGTTAATTTTTGTATTTTTATCAAAAGATACGCGGAATGTGGCCTAATGGTAAGCGTGCACAGACTGTGAATTGGAGCATTTGTTACCACGTGTCATCGCATGGACTCTGTTCATTAGGACTATTTTTCCCTATGAGGGGCGGTAAAGTCCGTTTTTTGAAGGACAAAAAATTAAGTCTAAGAATTAAAAGTGGTACTGTTGACTAGCTACTTTCTCTCTACTGTTGACTAGCTAAGTTCCATCTGGTCTATCACTTCAGAATTCGGAATGCTCTTTGTATAGCTTTTCGAGAAGCTCTGAAACAAACTATTAAGTAATCGTGTCTTTATCTAAAAGTTTAACCAGAAAAGCTACTGGTGATAAGAAATTTTTTTAAGCTAGACAATAAATAGTTGTTAAGAGGCAAAACATGAGATTACAAATATTACGTTTTAATTTATCTGAATGTTTTAGCGTATGTTGAACTTTTGTGTTTTCCTACTTTATTAAACACGAGATTAAGTCCAAAAGCTTCCTATGTTTTCCTTTGCTTTAATCCTCTTAAAATTAATGTTTTACAAATAAATACTAAAATACACATAAACGTATCATTCGTATCTCCCTGGAGCTAAAGAGGATTATGAGAGGATTATAATTTAATTTGCTTCTTCTTCCAAAGAAGATTTTTTGTCTTGAACGAGTTCAGTCATTTGGTGACCTATAACTAACATTTAGTAAAGGTTCAACTTCATGTAAATTCAATGAAACGGTAGATAAATATATGGAATACATATTAATTGTAGATCATATGAATTTTATAATAATAAATACCTAATCATATACATCAGAGGTATTATTAAGGTATTGAACATTGCTGACACATTTATTATATTAAACATCACCATTGTATAAATTATATGAACTTCGCGCAAGGCTACAGGAGAGCTATCTGCCCCTAATTTAACAGTAAAAGACTAGGGGAAGGCAGTTACTCATCATCACCCAACGCCAACGGCTGAAAGAGCGGGCATGTTTGGTGGGAGGAGGATTCGAACCCACGCCCCTCATATTGCGAGTCGAGCCGGGCCTTCAATCTTCTTTAGAAATTACATTTGTCTGGTAATCAAGTAACGTTCATTAACCTAAAGCTGCTTTCTTTAGTTGCTTTATTGTTCTTAATTGAACTCCTTGATTATCTAGTACACTCATTAATCATTTTGATTCATATAATATCTATATATATATATGTGTGTGTGTTTAAGGGTTTAATTGTATTTCTGGCCTCCAGGTGGCATGGCGGTTTGTCTGCGGACTTGGAATGCTAGAAACCAGGTTTCAATACCCGTGGTGGGCAGAGCACCGATAGCCCATTGTGTAGCTTTGTGCTTAATAACAATAACCTTACCATCAACTATTCATTGTTATATATAGATCCAGGGTTTTAGCTGTGCCTCTAAGCTGTTGTTTAGGTTTTAATTTAGTTTATAAAATCATATAACAAACATATATATATGCACTCACGAATGCAACGATAACGAAGAGATTGAAGGTGTTTTGAAGAAAAAAAATGTTTGCGCGATGTTGCCTAGACGCACCAAAAAATTCGATTGTAATTTAAATGTGGTCGAATAAGTGTACAAAAATTAATATTTTATAACACTATACTTTTTCATAATGACTTTTTGTTGGATTTTTAAAAAAACTTGATACTTGCAGAGTGCTTCCTGAAGAAAATCATGGTGTTATTAAGTGATTTTTAACTTTTTTTTTGTTTTAGAATTGAAGACTTTTTCAAATTTCCTAAACAAATTTTCTTTGGCACAATGTTAAAGCGTTAATGTGCGGATTGATATTGTACAGTGACGTAGTTAGGTTACAGATTATTCTCATTAATATCTTCAGAGATTCATACACCACAAGGATGCCATCAAACATTTGTCCATCGATCGGTGTTAAAGAATACCAACAACTCGTTAATCATTCCAGTTTTTCACGCATGGTGTCACTGTGTGACATTTTTGCTCGTTTATTCTTTCAAAGTTCCAATGAACACTTTGGTCTCACATCATTCTGAACTACTACACTCAATGCACCATCTTTGTCTTACTGAAAACAAAGAAGCTTTTTTCTTTAGCTCTGGGGCAAAAAAGAAAAAGAGTAGTTATTTCTTTCAAGGCAACGAAGTTGTTTCAAGAAAGTCTGTTTAGATGTTCATGTTAATTTGTTTTTAATACTTTTAGTAGAAAAAATTACAAAATACCATGTTTGATACGAATATGACGCATTTCCTCATCATAAGTTTGTATATTCGATGGCTATCTGCGCTAGCCGTCTCTAATTTTGAAGTGATAGACTGGAGGAAAAGCAGTTAGTTAACAGCACCCACCCCCAACTCTTGTGCTTTTCTTTACGAACGAATAGTGGGATTCTCCATCATATTATAATGCCCAATGGCTGAAAGAAAAAAATCCCGTGACCCCAGATTACGAGTCGAGCCATGCCAGACCCCGCTTATTAGGGTTCAAGGCACTCGACTCACATTCTGTGCGTCGCGGGTTCGAATCCCCGTCCCACCAAACATGCTTGCCCTCTCAGCCGTGGAGGCGTTATAATATGACAGTCAATCCTACTATTCATTGGTAAAAGAGTAGCCAAGAGTTGGCGGTGGGTAGTGATGACTAGCTACCATCCCTCTAGTCTTACACTGGTAAATTATGAACGGCTAGTGCAGGTAGCTCTCGTGCATCTTTGCGCGAAATTCAAAACAAACAAACCCTCAGATGATTTCATAACGACTAGTCGTACCGTAGATAAGCTGGAAACTTTTTTACCATCCGTTTACTCAAGTTTCAAGATATCGTGGTTAAAAACTAATATACAATTCTTAGCTACAGAATTTTCCACTTACCTATTTGGATCAATATAAGCGTCACTAAATTTTATAACTTCAGGGCGTAAGGTTAAGGTTTAAGCCCTTGCAAGTATCAAGTTGATATTGATGATACAGATGAACTTATGACTCGCTATCTCTCGCTATACATCTGTCTTTCCAAAAACTCAACAAATACAAAAATCTCTTCTAACCTTCCCAGTTTACGTCTGCGATGCCTGAACTAAATTACAAATGCTGTCAATCTTCTTCTGATTTATAGTCGAACTTTCTTGTATTTACAGTCGGTGTTTTACTCTTGCCCTTTTTTACACCAGTGAACTTCCTGTTCTAGATGTTGGGATCGAGAGTTTCAGCTTGAATGACCAAATATTTCAAAGACCGACAACACATTTTCCGCACCGATTTCAGTTCATCTTAGATATTTTTTTCCAAATAGTTTTCTGACAACGAACCGATCCATGTGTCTTGATATGATACCAACATTTAGATGAAAATATTTGTTTTGTTTGTTTCTGTTGAATTTAGCGCAAAGCTTATATACATCTTTGAATAGAATCGCTACAGTTTTACTGTTAACAACATCTGCGTCAAACGGAAGAAAGGTATTAATACTTATTGACTTTATTTAAGTTTTTCCAAAATTGTTTTTAACTGCATTGTATATAACCTAAATGCTATATATATCAATATTGTTTGTCGCTTTTCTTGCAGTAAAATAAAATTTATCCCTCAGTAAACAAATATATGGCCATAAGCTCTGAATTGGAAAGCATAAAAACATAACGGTTTGAATGATGAATTCTGGATTTTATAAACTCGTAAAAGTCCCGTAATATTTTGTTTTATTTAACAGAACTTTATGAAACTGTAGGGTAAAGTAACTTAGAACTTTATAATTTCTTTTCGAGTGTGACCTTATGTTAAATAAAAGTTGATATATAAACCTTTGTGGTATTTTAAAACCAATGATTATTAAATGGCCAAATCTGTCTTAAAATGTCTAGGAAAGCGAAAGTGGCATCAAAGTTTCGGATAAAACACATTTACAAAAATCAAGATAGTGTAGTTCAGCTAAAAGGTGTATTGCGTTGACTTTCTTTTACTGAACAAATTTATATATATATATAAACATATTAATTACGCTGCTGTCTTTATATATAAACAGATTAATTACGCTGCTGTCTTTATATATAAACATATTAATTACACTGCTGTCTTTATATATAAACATATTGATTACACTGTTGTCTTTATATATAAACATATTGATTACACTGTTGTCTTTATATATCAAGGTGAAATGAGTGACCATTAAACACATGTCC
>NW_013669560.1:93931-96192 GCF_000517525.1 Limulus polyphemus | reverse complement strand
ATTAGAGTATTGTGAGAACTGATTACTTGTATTAAAGAATTGTGAAAACTGATTACTTGTATTGAGTATTGTGAGAACTGATTACTTGTATAGAGCATTGTGAGAACTGATTACTTGTATTAAAGAATAGTGAAAACTGATTACTTGTATTAGAGTATTGTGAGAACTGATTACTTGTATTAAAGAATTGTGAAAACTGATTACTTGTATTGAGCATTGCGAGAACTGATTACTTGTATTAGAGCATTGTGAGAACTGATTACTCGTATAGAGCATTGTGAGAACTGATTACTTGTATAGAGTATTGTGAGAACTGATTACTTGTATTAGAGCATTGTGAGAACTGATTACTTGTATGGAGCATTGTGAGAACTGATTACTTGTATTAAAGATAGTGAGGAAAACTGATTACTTGTATTAGAGTATTGTGAGAACTGATTACTTGTATTAAAGAATTGTGAAAACTGATTACTTGTATTAGAGTATTGTGAGAACTGATTAGTTGTTTTAGAGAATTGTGAAAACTGATTACTTGTATAGATCATTGTGAGAACTGATTAATTGTATTAGAGCATTGTGAGAACTCATTACTTGTATAGAGTATTGTAAGAACTGATTACTTGTATTAGAGCATTGTGAGAACTGATTACTTGTATAGAGCATTGTAAGAACTGATTACTTGTATTAAAGAATAGTGAGAACTGATTACTTGTATTAGAGCATTGTGTGAACTGATTACTTGTATATATTTCTGCCTTATAGCTGCTTCATGTATAAATCGTCTTATAGCGTCATAAGTCATAAAAGTTTTTTCTGCGTGTGAAAAACAACAACAACAACGATATTCTCTAATCAAAACCCACTTTCTCGCCTAATTCCTCGAGCTTGGGCAACTTCATGTGTTCAGTTTAATAGCATAGAATCTGTAAAAGTATCACCCACGTAGTGCTGAGGATCCCGTATAGAGATAGTGATCACAATAAAAACAGTTGTTGATCAAAGACATCAAAACGTAGAAGGAACATTCTAGTAGAATAATAACATTGTGTTTGTTACTATTACCCATGTGTTGATTGGGCCTCGTTCTTGACCATTAAATGACCACGAATTATTTTACTAACTTTTTAACATATTAAACATAAGTAAAGCTAAAATGGTTTGTAAGAAATTTAGAAGCCTGCACCAAAAACTGCTTCTACTTACGATGTGAAAAAAAAAGAAAAAAATTAATAAGATGCCCTTATCAACATTCCCTAAACTTCATTAATAGAATCAAGCTTGGTGTGATAACGACCAGTGAAAAATTAAGAGTTATTAACAGGCTTAAAGTTTCATTTTAATATCTACTCTTAGTTTATAATAAGTCTTCAGCACAGTGGGATACTTAAAACTTCTTAAAGTTTCCTCTAACATAGAAGCTTTTGTAGCCCATATTTTAATTAAAACGTTGCCGTTTGGCTAAAGTAACGCATGAATGCATTTTAATAGTCAAAGATAATCTGACATGGCTTACATATGCATAGAATGTTTTATTGTAACTAACGTTTTCTATACAAAATCCATTTGTCCCCTAGATGCGTTTTTTTTTTATTTTTTGCAAACAGACAAACGAACAGAGAAGCAGGACCGACTCCTCTATCCCTGTTTAAGGACCGATTTTACAAAAGTTATCTTTTTTTTTTGTAGATATCTATAATATAATTTACAGGAAAAGAAATATATATATTCATGATTAATACACACATTGAGTAAGTTATGTTTAAACAATTCTGGAGCCGCACCAGGTCGTCATAGTATATACTGCCACGTCCAGTCATGCCCTATCTGACAACCGTGCATCTTGAGAATAGCTCTGCAGCGTGGTTTCCATTGAAAAAGACTCGGTCGTAATATTGTCATGTCAAAAGTATACAACTATTTCTGTTTTGCCACACATTGTTTAACTCGGTTGGGGTACGACTTGTTACAGGCCACTTTCTGCATGGTTCTGGGTCCCCAAGCTCATCCATATTCCATTGTAATCCAACGCCCTTAAATGCAAGGGATATTGCCGTCTTGGAAATATTTTGTGACGGAAAGGTTGGTTACATACTCTTATCAAATGCGATTGGTTTTCGATGTCATCACACTATTTACGTACGAGCTCCCCAATGGCTCAGTAGTAAGTCTGAGGGCTTGTAACGCTAAAAATGGGATTCTGATACTCGTTGTAGGCACAGCACTGATAGCCCATCTATGTAGCTTAGTGCTTAGCCAAATGA
>NW_013669560.1:80705-92931 GCF_000517525.1 Limulus polyphemus | reverse complement strand
ATAGCCCATCTATGTAGCTTAGTGCTTAGCCAAATGATAATAAATAAATAAAAAAAAACCTAGGTACGAAACGTTAATCAATGATGTATTCAGTTTCACCGCGACATTCTATCGGCTATAATTGTCATGTGACTTGAGGATTTGTTATTCAAAATAATTCTATTATAACGTACTCAACCCTCCGTATAGCACATACTTTCAATACAGGTCTAACTTCGAAACACCTTATGACACATTTACCGATAAAACCGACATAAAATGAGGAAATACGCATTTATCAGATTTACAAGCTCGTGTTTAAAGCTATACTATTGTGGTATTGTTCTTTAACAACAGCAGAGGGTGTTGATTTTCGTTCACAGTATATATTGTTTCTTCAATCTTTGTTAATCGTTAGTTCGGCTCACTATTACATTATTACTGCCTGATTATATAAAATATATATATAATTTATATAATATGTATGCAGGAATTTAATCAGGTTTCTTCTACCAGTATTAGTTTCCAAACTATTTTTATTTCATTTCAAACTCAATCCCATAAAACAATACACAACAAAATAATACTATAAAAACAATGTGTTATCTTGAGTTCGTTACTAGCCTCCATCTTCCGATTTGAAACACATGACGCTCAAAGCTGCTTTAGTGATTTTATAAACAGTGTATTATCTTAAGCTTCGTACCTAGCCTCCATCTTCAGATTTAAAACACATTACGCTCAAAGCTGCTCTAGTGATGTTTTTGTTCATCAATGTTACCAGATATGCTAAGCTGGCTCACTAAGTTTCTCGCTCTTTGGTTATTCACTCAGATAAAGCTTTCGTAACATCAAGGATATTTTGAAAGAAACTGTTAGTATTACGAATAGGGAAATGATTCGATCTTATGTAATACAACGTGTTCCATTCCAATCTCTACAACAGCTAGATGCTTGCGTCAGCTGGCCTAGAATTTTAATTGGACGCGAGAAATACAGCAGAGTTCTGTTAGAAAGAATAACATTGAGCTTTAGGCAGTAATACTTGAGAGCTAACCCTGATAACAATGCACTTTAAAGCTGACCTTAGGTTGAGTTTAAATTTCTTACTGCTGACTCACAAGAAAATCAAATCACAGATTTACACCAATTTAGGAAAGTTTTTCGATCTCTTTTTCGTATATTTTCTGTGTAATCTTATATAAAAAACAAATAGAGTTATTGTGTTAAGGAAACAAAAAAAAACGATTCATTTAATCTGATGAAATAAACTGACTTTGAAAAGAGCAGAATAAACAGAAAACCTATGTTAAAAGTTTCCTGTTTATCTCATCGTCCACATAGTAACAGTATCAATGCTCACTGTTTTAACTCAAACTATTCTGTGTATTTGTTTGTTTGTTTGTTTTGTTTTTAATTATGCACAAAGCTACACAAGGGCTATCTGTGCTCTGCCCACCACGGGTATCGAAACCAGGATTCTAGCGTTGTAAGTCCGCAGACAATTCTGTGTATGTAATACTCCATTTTCTGAAATTGTAATAAATATAAGCAAACTGCTTGATAAAAATAAAAATTAAGGAACCATGCAAAGGTTTATTGAGCTGCTATCTTGTGCGGAAAATGTATAATAAAACATATAGGTTTTTAAAATCTTTTATAAACTTTTAAAGTTTTTTAACACATTAAGAAAATGGAAATATATGGTATAGTAGCAGTTCAGAATTTATAATCCACTGATGATAATCAAGGAGAAAGAATATCTTTGTTTATTTGTTTTTGTTTTTAGCGCAAAGCTACACGAAGGCTATCTGCGCTAGCCGTCCGTAATTTAGCAGAGTACGACTAGTAGCTAGTCATCACCACCCACCGCCAACTCTTGGGCTAATTTTACCAACGAATAGTGGGATTGACCGTCACATTATAACGCCCCATGGCTGAAAAAGCGAGCATGTTTGGTGTGACGGAGATTCGAACTCGCGACCCTCAGATTGCGAGTCGGGCGCCCTAACCATCTGGCCATGCCGGGCTGAAAGAATATCTAGTGAAACATAATATTCGTTTTGAAGCTCGAAGCTTACATTGCAATTAGCATTGACATGCTATTTCAATTAAAATAAAGGTAAGCTAATAGACACTTATGTGGGTCATAGTCAGGTAATGTGGTATGTTAGTTTTGTGAACTGTATTTTCTTGAAGTTTTAACTTAACATTTATTCAAACTTTCTAGCTTTACTTAATGTTTGATACAACAAATTATTTACTGATTTTTTGCAAACATATTTTCGTACTTGTTTACTTTAGAGTTGTTGGCGATCTAAACCGTTTGTTAAGCCTCGGTCATAACTAACTTTGACATGATGTCGTTGTCAACGCGATAGTCACGTGGGAAGATGGAGCTATTGGAATTTTTTAAGCTATCGGAGGTTATCCTTCGCAAATATGATCTTCGGGTTTGTCTCATCTAGAGCTTGTGCCAATCTAGACTGTCTTTATCTTCAAAATTGTCTGTTTAACTTTGGGGACTATTGAGCTGGAGAGGTGGGGTCGCCATATCAACAGTCACGTGGGACGATGGAGTTGTTGGAATTTTCCTAGCTATCAGAGGTGATCCTTTCCAAACATGACTTTCGGGTTTGTCACCTTTAGAGCTGATGACAATCTAGGTTGTCTCTATCTTCAAAATTGTCTGTTGGACTTTAGCGACTACTGATTCTGGAGTAATGGAGTTGCAAACTCGATAATCATGTGTAAATAAAAATTTTTAAGCCTTCTCCTATGCTTTGGTCATTAACTTCCTGTTGTGTTTACTTAAGACAGTTTGCTTAACTATAAGAAAGTATGAGTGGAATTAAAGAAGACTGTAATAGTGTGTCAGCCACATTATATCTGCTATATCCAATGCCGACGAGGCCTTTCGACAGTACTAGGCCTCATCAGGCTGACTTGGATACGACAGACATAGTAATGTTCAAGATATTATTTATGTCAACAGTTACTTGAACAACAAGTTATTAAACTGTAATGTTTATTAATTTTATTTAAGTTATTTCAAATCAAAATATTATTTATGATTTTTTTGAACATAAAATTAGCTATTTATTTCCAATCCCGAATAGTTTATAATTAACGTTATTTATTTATTTTACTTGAATTATCTCTTGTCATCATTCAGAAAAACTGGCGAACTACGAAGATTGTCTTTTTTTTTAACTCTCATCTTTTTCATGAATTTTTTATTCTGCCACACTCTAAGTCATCATAGTAAAATCCCAGTAGCTAAAGCTTCGAATCTCCTGTTTTATGTCAACAAAGTCATAGTCTGTACCATCAACGCCCATGTTCCATTTAAAATGTTTCCTAAGGATTAGTCGTACAAGCTCTGCCTCTATTATTCCTAACCTAAAAGACAACAGAATAAAAATTAACAAACCGACTGACTTGGCACGACCTACCAAATAGAATTGAAGGTAATGTTCTATAATATTGAAAACATACAAATAAATCACGAGATTACCAAGATAGAATTTGTACCATTCCGCGTGCCCGGCATGGCCAGGTGGATAAGGCGCTCGACTCGCAATCTGAGGGTCGCGGGTTCGAATCCCCGTCCCACCAAACATGCTCGCCCTTTCAGCCGTGGGGGCATTATAATGTGACGGTCAATCCCACTATTCGTTGGTAAAAGAGTAGCCCAAGAGTTGGCGGTGGGTGGTGATGACTAGCTGCCTTCCCTCTAGTCTTACACTGCTAAATTAGGGACGGCTAGCGCAGATAGCCCTCGTGTAGCTTTGCGCGAAATTCAAAAACAAACAAACAAACCATTCCGCGTTTACATCACACGCATGCGCATTACGGTCAGAGATAATAGGATTTGGGCAGGATGGGATTTGGCAATAATGTAAAATTAGCCTCCACAAGTCTCTATTCATCGAGTTCACACAGAGTAGGGAGACTAGACTGGCCCCGAGTTTTCAGATTATTAGAAAATGTGAAATTATTTGTCAACATAACGAAGAGGACGGTTAGAAACCGTGATTATATCTTATTATAATTATTTCTAAAGATGAAGTTTATAGATGTAGAGTAGATTTCATTAGCATCGTCGTTAAAGTCAAAGGAAATTAATGAAACGGTCTGAAAAAAGATGTTAATTATTGATGAAACGGTCTGAGAAAAAGATGTTAATTATTGATGAAACGGTCTGAGAAAAAGATGTTAATTATTGATGAAACGGCCTGCAAAAGATGTTAATTATTGATGAAACGGTCTGAAAAAAAGATGTTAATTATTGATGAAACGGTCTGAGAAACAGATGTTAATTGTTGGTGAAACGGCCTGCAAAAGATGTTAATTATTAGTGAAATGGTCTGAGAAAAAGATGTTAATTATTGATGAAACGGTCTGCAAAAGATGTTAATTATTAATGAAACGGTCTGAGAAAAAGATGCTAATTATTGATGAAACGGTCTGAAAAAAGATGTTAATTGTTGATGAAACAGTCTGAAAAAAAAAGATGTTAATTGTTGATTCAGATGTGCTTTTGCATTTATTTTTAGAATCATTCATATATTAAAGTGAACCTTTGCACGAGGTTGTTCCTAATGCTTTTAGTATCGGTTCATTACAACGCGTCTTCGTATAAATTAGTTGCTTTCGGTCAGCAGAGAATTGGATAATAAAAATGTCAACTTGATTGACGTGCTATAGCCTATTATCACATTTATTACGCGGCATTATTACTACGGTAACCAATACACGACGTGTTTGAATAGACCGAGGATATAACACTGTAATTTTGGTTTTGTGTATGTGTGTTGAGTGCCTGCTCAATACAGTCATGTACTGATGCTCGTAGCTTTATTGTGGGCGTTCCTACGTGTTAGCAGGCTTTTAATAATAAGGCACAGCCAGCTCGGTGTGATATGAGAGACA
This sequence comes from Limulus polyphemus, assembly GCF_000517525.1. Lineage (NCBI taxonomy): Eukaryota > Metazoa > Arthropoda > Merostomata > Xiphosura > Limulidae > Limulus > Limulus polyphemus. The sequence goes on along the minus strand of NW_013669560.1, from coordinate 88,017 downwards.
GACTGCAGCGAAAAAGTCACTTTTCTCTGCAGTCACAACGTTTTAAGAAAATGTATGACTACTTATCAGTGCTATAAAACTTATTCGTATGAGTAGTAACTGCAATCTGTAGTTTGGTCTGGTGTACAACTGTCATTATAGACGCCTATGTTGTCTAAAAATATCAGCCCTAGTAACATGTAACAACGAGGTTAACACGACAAACAAGACAACCACACAGTTACTGTCTTCTATAGATCACAAACGTCCACTATAATATTCTTTAGTTCTGTCTATATATTGTAAACCGTATATTTAGAGTTTGGAAAACCAAACACGAGGAAAATCTCGTTCCAAGTTTGCCTATCCTTATTAAGATACTATTATATGAGAACTTTTATTGAACGTAGCTTAACAGGATTTCCTGTAAGTACATAATAGTTACATTTACTGTTTACCTACGTTTTAATGCAACTTACATAATGTGAAGAGTAAGGTTAGTGAATATTTGATTGTAATATGCATTGGAAATATGAATATATACCGAACACGAGATTCTCTGAAGTGAGTAAACTTCCTGAAGTTTCACTTCGACACAACAACATAGTTGTTTCTCTCTCTGCGAGTGTTCATTATATGAAATTGTTGTATACAAGACGGTACTCGGCTGCAGTTTAAACACACGTTTATTAAAGTAACAGGTATTTATACAGCAGAACCGATTTACAGTCGGATCCCTACATTAGAATACATAGTTCTTAAATAACAAATATAACAGAATACATATGTACCTATTAACTGGAACAACGTTTTATTTCACTTTCGAAATTCCTGTTTCGGGAATAAATTGTGCATTTATCAACATGATTTTAACGGCCCAGTGCTTCATATTCGAATAGTGATTTAATGTAACAGAATTTCGTAATTGGGTTTTATTGAGGTCAAAATCATTTATTGTTTGCGTGTCAGTGGCTATAATAAAACTACAAGAGACCAGATGTTTAAAAACGTCTTTGGCTTTAATGTTTGTAAATCACACGCACACAAAAAAAAACAGAAATTCCTTTTGAAATTTCAAGAACATTAGTTCTAAATTTGCTATAAACTAAAACTTCCGAGTTGAAATATCCATTAGGGAATTCTTATGATTGTTGAAAGAAAATCTACAAAAATTGAGCGTATAAAGATACAAAGAGCAATTTAATTTTCAGAGGGAATTTGGCAGATATAAATATTTGAAGTAATTTCTCAAAGACTATAGCGTTAGTAAAACAAACATTTAATTTATTACGGAGTTCCAAAAGTATGTATAAAATATGAACTTGAATTGAAAGATTTAAATCGAAACACAGAAGTATTTCACATTTTTTAAGGGACGAACTTCAAGCCAACCTCTTCCCTAGTGACTCAGCAGTAAGATCCAAGGTTTATAAACCGGGTGTCGATACTTGTGGTGAGCAGAGCACAGATAGCCCATTGTATATCTTTCTGCGATTTCTGCGAAAGTACGATTTTTGGAAAAAAATATGTTTTTCTAAATCCATTCTTTTATAATAAAAAGAAAGATTTTATTTACTCAATATAGTTTTGAATATTGAATAAAGAAGAAAAATAAATTGTCTATTCTTGTAAAGTGTGATGGGTTGACTAAAATATATTATTTGACATACTTTGTTAAAATAAATGGCCTTTAAGATCAGAGGGAATAAAAAGCAAGAAAATACCCTAAAAAAACAATAGTTCATCTTAGGTCTTCGTTAGAGCACAGTGCAATATATAAACAGAGTTAAACCTTTGGCATGTTATAAAGTTTGAATTTAATGTTGTTTGACTGTTGTCTCATTAGATGATGTCACAAGGCTATTCATTGCGATTCCTTTGAATGTTACTTACAATTAAGCTTAATTTTTGCATTGCGTTTTATCCCGAAGAAGACGCAAGTCAAAATATTGGAACATTGGAATTAAAAAGTTATATTTGTCTGAAGCTGAAAATCGTTTTTCAAGTCGAGTTTCACGCGCTATTAGTTTATGTACGTGTTTGAAACTCCTGCCGTATAGTTGTCGTAGTTTAATATCTTAAAACACAAGTTAAAGAGTCCACCTTTTTATTCAGGTAATAAAGGAGAGATAGCACCATCCCAGGTTCGATCCTGGATTACCAGAGAATAATTGACGCTGAGTACGTGGTTAAAAGATAAAGAAAAGTGAACATTTAGTTTTACTGAATTTTATACAGAGGTCAGTGCATGGATATAACACACCGTATTTTATGAAGTACATGTACGTTTCTTAATAGTGATGTTTATACTTTCGTTAAGACCAAACACTTTGGACGATTTCTTCGAAATACAAATTGTCTGGATATCTTTATCACTTTAAAAAAAATATAAAATATACTACAAACGTCAAGGTAAACCTTAAACGGATGTTCTTGTAATAAGAAATACAGGCAGAAAAAAACTATTGATTATTTATTATTAAGTATTAAAACTAATTAATATTTAAAAACTAAATATAATATTCAATCTCCCCTTGTAACCAGATCGTACCGTATTCGGAGTAATGCATCCAAATCAGGAACCCTGAACATGGGGCAAAGAACAAGGCCAGACTATATTTTATATATGGTGTTTTGTTGTCACCACAGTGAACCTGTATGATATTAATTTCTTTGTTAGTCGTTAAGCACACTATAGACCATCTGTGCTGTGCCCAATGCGGGTATCGAAACCCGATTTCTAGTGTTACAAGCCCTCAGACTTACCATTGAGACATTAGGGCCATGTTTTTAAATCTTATATGAGTATAAGCTCACTCTGGTGAGTGAAAAACTTCTAAAACACCAAACATATAATAATTGCAGTTTTTAAACTTTCAAATCGATTTCTTAATTTCCTTTCCTAACTCGAGGGCGAATTTCAGTGTCTTAACTTCAAGTAAGTATTACACTCGTTTGAATATCTAGAAATACGTATCTCAACTGTTTTAATATCTTATCTTTTATATTATCGAATTTACTAACGATAACGATATATCAACAGGAAAGACATTTCTAAAAGCTGATCAAAGACTATCCAGTCTATTTAATAACTTTTAAGCCCTCCTCAAGTGTCTCAGTTGTAAATCTCTGGACTTATAACGTTAAAATTCGGGTTTCGATACCTGTAGTGGACGCAGCACAGATAGTCCAGTGTGTAGTTTCGTGTTTATTTAACAACAAACAAACAAAACAACATTTAGCGACATCAGGTTCAAAATCAACGTAGAGTTAAAAAGAGCCGTTATCATTAACTCCTCTGCTTGTATTTACCACATGATCAATACAAAATACAGGAATTTTCCCATAGACGGTAATTAGATAAAAAATAGTGAAATCTTAAAATAGCATGATATTTTTCCATCTTCAGAATTTTAAGGCACTGGAAGTCAAGTTGGAATAATCTTCAGGCGGTTATTTAGTTTTAATTGATAGTTTTCAATAATTATTTTACAAAAAAAACAAATAATAAATTTAATTCTACCAGTGAAATCAGCTTGGATTTTTCAGTTGAAAATCATGTATTTTTTTAAAATATTAAATCGGGAAAATGCGAACGATTTAAGCCATTTTTATTGTCGAAAATAAGTACTTTAAACAGTTTTGATATCTTTAGCAACTTTATTGAACCTATAAACATTGACTGTAAAATCTTGTAGGTGTAACTTGAGTAACGCTATTATAAACTAATAAGAAATAATTCTGATACACATTCGTACGTAAAATATTTATTATAGTATTTTGGCACTTGTGTATCAAGTTAAAATCATAAGTAATATCGAACGTTAAACTGGTACACATTTAAAAACATTTTATTTAGGCCTATCTATGACCTTCAAAAAGTTGACGACTCTACATGTTTCCAGAGGATGACGTTATAACGTCGTCAACTTCTTAGAGGCCATAGATAGTCCTAAATAAAATGTTTTTAATTGTGTACCAGTTTAACGTTGAATACTATTTATGATTTTTTTAAAACATTTATATTGTAACAGTTGCCCCAGAATAATAATTTTACAATAGCAGTTCTTCCAAATACATGTTTTCCTTGAGGGAAAGGTATAGTTGTGTTACGTGTTTTCCTTGAGTGAAAGGTATAGTTGCGTTACGTGTTTTCCTTGAGTGAAAGGTATAGTTGCGTTACGTGTTTTCCTTGAGTGAAAGGTATAGTTGCATTACGTGTTTTCCTTGAGGGAAAGGTATAGTTGTGTTACGTGTTTTCCTTGAGTGAAAGGTATAGTTGTGTTACGTGTTTTTTTGAGTGAAAGGTATAGTTGTGTTACGTGTTTTCCTTGAGTGAAAGGTATAGATGCGTTACGTGTTTTCCTTGAGTGAAAGGTATAGTTGCGTTACGTGTTTTCCTTGAGTGAAAGGTATAGTCGCGTACCTAAGACTAATACTGAACAAAAGTTTATTGAATACCCTGGTATATGCAAGTCTCCTATGTGTTTGTTTTGTCCCATACCCAGGTATATGCAAGTGCCCTCTGTGAATGTTTTGGCCCATACCCAGAAATATGAAATTACCCTATGTGTTTGTTTTGTCCAATACCCAGATATAGGCAAGTACCCTCTGTGTTTGTTTTGTCCTATACCCTAGGTATATGCAAGTACTTCGATATATACAAGTCTCCTATGTGTTTGTTTTGTCCTATACCCGGATATATACAAGTCTTCTATGTGTTTGTTTTGTCCTATACCCGGATATATATAAGTCTTTAGGACAAAACAAACACATAGGTACCCGATATATACAAGTCTTGTATGTTTTTTTGTTCTATACCCGGAAATATATACAAGTCTCCTATGTGTTTGTTTTGTTCTTTAAGATTTACAAAAAAAATGATGGGTAAGCCTAAATCTTACATTGCAATAATTTGCCTTTTGTGATATATTTCAAATTCTTACATACTACTTAAACGCTACTTCTACAAAATAAATGTCCCCTTTTAGAGGTTTAGCGGTAAGTCTGAAAGGTTATAACGGTTTTCGATTCCAGTGGTTTACATTGTGGAGCTAGCTTTATGCTAATAACAAACACATTTTAAATACATAATTCCTATTTTTTATGTTCTGGCATACAATACTCCGCTAAAAGCTAAAACTGTCTATATTTATGTTACTAGTGCTCTATGTGTGTTTGGGACAAGAAAAACAATATCGATTAATTGGTTTGTTTTGAATTTCGCGCAAAGCTACACGACGGCTATCTGCGCTAGCCGTCCCTAATTTAGCAGTGTAAGACTAGAGGGAAGGCAGCTAGTCATCACCACCCACCGCCAACTCTTGGGCTATTCTTTTACCAACGAATAGTGGGATTGACCGTCACATTATAAGGCCCCCACGGCAGAAAGGGCGAGCATGTTGGTGTGACGGATTAATTCGGTAAAGTAACACTTAAGTGCTCTAAGTGTGTTTCTGACAAGAAAAACAATATCGATTAATTCGGTAAAGTAACACTTAAGTGCTCTAAGTGTGTTTCTGACAAGAAAAACAATATCGATTAATTCGGTAAAGTAACACTTAAGTGCTCTAAGTGTATTTGAGACAAGAAAAACAATATCGATTAATTCGGTAAAGTAAAACTTAATTGCTCTAAGTGTGTTTGAGACAAGAAGAACAATATCGATTAATTCGGTAAAGTAACACTTAAGTGCTCTAAGTGTATTTGGGACAAGAAAAACAATATCGTTTGATTCGATAAAGTAACACTTAAGTGCTCTAAGTGTGTTTCGGACAAGAAAAACAATATCGATTAATTCGGTAAAGTAACACTTAAGTGCTCTAAGTGTGTTTCGGACAAGAAGAACAATATAGATTAATTCGGTAAAGTAACACTTATAGCATCGATGGTCAGGTTTTCTACTTAGTTGATTTTAAATATTCATATAAAAGCGAATGAACACAATTTCAACAGAAACGCAGGATAAGTTATCTCCTTCGTCTTACATTTATCATAACAACGTTATATATGAATAAGGATATTAGAGCAAAACGTATTCCTGGCGGTAGAAAAAAATGAATCTATGAAAATCACATGTGTTCTCTCAGAAGTCTTCTCACGTAGATAAAAATTTACGAAAATTGTTTCAAAGTTTGTGACGTAAAACAAAACCAAGGCTCATTCGTTCATTAGCATCGAAGCTGTTATGTAGACACATCTTTTACACTGTCTAAATTATAATTATTACTTATGTCAATTAATAATTATTTAATATCCATACCTAAAGATGACGTCGAAGTCACTTTTGATAAATAACTCAATAGGGAGGGCCAAGGGTTTGCAATAAATACTTAAATAATGAATATATCTATTTACAACTATGTTATAAAATAGGAAATATGTGTCTTAGTAGTGGGATTGTTATAAAAGGTATTTTATACAACTGTCTATCACAAATGAGTTCACACTTTAGTTGATTTATTGTATAGCATTGGATCAGATAACCTGTTCATTGTTTCGTTATTATTTAGAATGAATATTTAAACGTATAATGATCAAGATCCCAATATTCACTATTAAAACTTAGATCTATTAATTGAAATATTTAATTAATTGACAAATCCACTTTGGAAACTGATATTCTTTATTTAAAAACGGACTAATTCTCACACTTATTTAGATTTTTGTAACACCAACCTTCGACATTGAGTTGACTGTGATATGGACGGCAACACTTATTTTTGTAACACCAACCTTCGACATTGAGTTGACTGTGATATGGACGGCAACACTTATTTATATTTTTGTAACAACAACCTTCGACATTGAGTTGACTGTGATATGGACGGCAACACTGTTGGCTTTCCACTTTTCGTCACATCGTTTTGGGAACGAGATTGGCGGTTTCCCAGCGCCCATTTCAATTGTCCGATCGTATTTTTTCGTAAGGAATAGCATGAATACTCATTTCATTTTATAGATGCTTGAGGTATGCGGCGGATGAACGGATATGTCGAACATTCAACTTGTGTACACGCGACTTCCGTTGCTTTTCCAGACGAAGATCCTTCTTATTTATGTTACATATTGTTGCCAGGGGCACGTGGATGACTTTTGCCACTGTCCTTTGTGTTTGTGGATTCTCACCTGTTAGAAGAGATCGCACTTGGCTTACCAATACTGGAGTACGACTTGTTGCAGGTCTCTAGATGGTCCTAGGGCCACAATTTGATCCACATTCCTTACTTTTCCAGACGAAGATCCTTCTTGATTATGTTGCATATTGTTGCCTGGGGCACGTGGATGACTTTTGCCACTGTCCTTTGTGTTTGTGGATTCTCACCTGTTAGAA
>NW_013669560.1:60593-79858 GCF_000517525.1 Limulus polyphemus | reverse complement strand
AGATCGCACTTGGCTTACCAATACTGGAGTACGACTTGTTGTAGGTCTCTAGATGGTCCTGGGGCCACAAGTTGATCCACATTCCTTACTTTTCCGGACGAAGATCCCTCTTGATTATGTTACATATTATTGCCTGGAGCACGTGGATGACTTTTGCCACTGTCCTTTGTGTTTGTGGATTCTCACCTGTTAGAAGAGATCGCACTTGGCTTACCAAGACTGGGGTACGACTTGTTGCAGGTCTCTAGATGGTCCTGGGGCCACAAGTTGATCCACATTCCTTACTTTTCCCAGTGACATTAAGTACAAAATTTTTCTTCTTTTTGGAAAGTATAAATCCTCGACCTGAGCACCCCCTTATAATCTGAGTTAACACACATCACTAACATTCGAAAGTTCAAGAAGAAATGAACCACAAAGTTTTATTTGTTCAACTTCTGTTTAAGTCTGTTAATTTTATTTTTTTTATTCGCAATTCTCTTTCACTGTTATTGGCCTTAACGACGGTGTTAAATTGTCCTCTGTTTATAGGTTCATTACATTTAACGTGTGTTTCTTGGTGCTTGAAAATAATATGTATCTTCAATTATCACGTCCTTGTGTGTGTACTGTTGACCATCTAGTGTTGAAACCAATATAACATAGAAAACTTGAGTGTATGTATATTTTCCCTTGAAAAGGACTGTTAAATTCTCTTCCCAGAAGCGATCAATTTTCGGTAGCATCATGCTTCCTACGTAGTGCCAAACAATGTCAAAAGGTATCTCTGGTATATAATATTTCACTCCAACTTTATATCAGCTGTGATTGTGACGTGACTTGCTCAATTGCATATTCAAATTCGTTTGAATATAACGTACTGTAGTGTCGGTTGAAGCTGGTTCCTTCTTCCGTTACACGCATGGCGTATACTTTTTTATTACTTGTTAACTGGGCTTTCTTTTTTATTTTTGCGTGTGTAAAAAATATAATTCCATTGGTTTAACTTCATAGAGCAATGCAAAGGAATTAGTTATTCAATAAAAAAGAAAGATAACCCAAATAAGTTTACATTATCATTCTATAATTACTTTTCGGTAGTTTTGTTTTATGGTCACGATTTAAGAATAATTATCTTTTGGGGCTGAATATCAAACCAACGTCTCTTTACGTTTTTCGTATTGTAAGTGTCTTATGATTATATTATTAGTTTCAGATTTGAAGCGTTGCTTTCAAGATTAAGGTTTATTTATTGATGCAAAATCTAAATGAATTTTACATAAAAATCGTCAAATTTCGTATAAAATTCTGGCCTTAATGTTCCCACAGATTTACAAAGCTTCTCATATCACATAACCTCCGTAGCCTTTTCTGTGCAAAGGATGTTCCCCCAAAAAATTCAAGACGTCAATTTGGACTTTAAGATAATACTAAATTCTATATTTTGATGTATTATTCTTTGTACATTTCATGTCGACAATAAATAAAAAACATGTCCTGGAATGACTGCATCATTAATTATTGTGCAATCTTTGTTTCTTTATGACTTTATATCTATTAAATATTTGACATAATCATTTACGTTCTGAAAGCTGGTATAATTTTAATCTCAAGTTGTGTTGATTGTAGTACATAATTAAAAAATTAATTACGATAGGATCTATCAGTAAAGAACAGACGTAGATTTAGGCAAATCGCGCATCATAGAAATTAAATTAAACAATTAACATATTTTTACTGTCTTGTTTCTTTGCAGGTAAGTTATACACTCGTTTTGAAGACTATGAACGAGTAAGTAAAAACAAAGATATTTTTATTGAATTATGTATTCTTCAAACGCTGGTTATATTGAAACATTAGACGTTTTAAGTTGATCAATATTTTTTTGAAGTAAGAAAATGATTTATTTCAATGAAAATACACCAACAGAGACATTTATGATACAGTAATTTTCGGTCAAAACTATGTTGTAATACTATAAAAAAATACACTAAGTCTTGGAATGAATATACTCTAACACCACGAATGAAATCTCTGTAACTCTGTTATTTGAGAGATTCTATGTTTATGAAATGATCTGTATTTATGCTTGAAATGAAGAAACAATAACAGTCCGAAACATTAGTTCGAAGATACGCTAACCCTGAAGGTCATAGATACACCAGAGACCCACAAAACACCTATTGTAACAGTACTTCTTTAAATACAGGATTTCTAGTGTAATACAAAAAAATTCTAATCACAAACACTGAAAACTGTGAGTCCACTCGTCTTAAGCCTAATACTAGTTAAACCTTCATTGAGTACGGCCTATATTCGATAAATTAACTTGTTTTTTGCTTTAGTTCACTTTTAATATTATCATCAGATAAGTTTATAATGTTATTCTACAACGTAACATTTAAAAACTTTGATAATCTTTAAATGTGTTCTTGTACAAAATATGTAGTAAAGTTTATTTACATCTGCTTTTAGCTTACGTGCATTGAAATAGTGTGCGCGCTTGCGCATTTATTTTGTAACATGCGCGCTCATTTTCAGAAAATAAAAAAATTACTATTATTATAATAGATGACGTATGAATCCACACAGCGGCATTCATGTGAACTAATAATATTAATTAGGATATAATAAAGTCATAAATAACTTGGACATTATTCACTAGAATACAGTTTACTATGTCCTTGCACTTGCAAGAACATAGTTAACTGTATTCTGGTTAATAATGTTTGCAACAAAATAGTTAGCTGTATTCTAGTTAATAATGTTTAGTGCAAGAACATAGTTAACTGTATTCTAGTCAATAATGTTTAGTGCTAGAACATAGTAAACTGTATTCTAGTTAATAATGTGGTTAATAATGTTTAGTGCAAGAACATAGTTAACTGTATTCTAGTTAATAATGTTTAGTAGAATACAGTTAACTATGTTTTTGCACTAAACATTATTAACTAGAATACTGTTAACTATGTTCTTGCACTGAACATTATTAACCAGAATACAGTTAACTATGTTCTTGCACTAAACATTATTGACTAGAATACAGTTAACTATGTTCTTGCACTAAACATTATTAACTAGAATACAGTTAATTATGTTTTTGCACTAAACATTATTAACCAGAATACATTTAACTATGTTCTTGCACTAAACATTATTAACTAGAATACAGTTAACTATGTTCTTGCACTAAACATTATTAACTAGAATACAGTTAACCATGTTCTTGCACTAAACATTATTAACCAGAATACAGTTAACCATGTTCTTGCACTAAACATTATTAACCAGAATACAGTTAACCATGTTCTTGCACTAAACATTATTAACTAGAATACAGTTAACTATGTTCTTTCACTATTTAACTATGTTCTTAAATAAAAGTAATTTATTCTTTCTCAATACAACTTTGCAATACACTTAATTTCCACGGTCACTTTAACTTAAACACACGCTATAATTCACAATGATTTACACATTTTACTTACGGCTTGACTCGATTATCTGTCTATATCTTCAATCTCTCTGTCTGCTATTCCAGTTCCGATTAATTTGTCTCGCTTTATCTGGCGCGCTTATATACAGGAATAGAGGGCGTCTAGGAAATACTGGATTATTCGTGATGTTTCCCGATCCTTCTAGAAACTCACCACGTGTTACAGCGTCACGTGACTTCCTCTGTCGTAACAATATATTTGTATTTGATAGTTTTGAATCAATTGATATTATAGCTTGATTAATAAAGTATGAACGAACTAAAACCCCATGTCATTTCTTTAGTTTCTCTACGTCGGCTTGCGGTAAATCTCAAGGCTTATAACGCTAAAAACCCTGTTTCGATATCCGTGTGAACGGGAGGGGGGATCACAGCTTAGAAAGTGCATTGTGTACCCTGGTGCTTAATGACAAACAACAAACCATTTCGAATTAGTTATTTTTCTAACCTTTTATCCAAAATGTTAATCATTGATCTAATTTTGCCTGTCAATTCAATTCATCTTTTTCAATGTGTAAGCCTTAGTTGCATTTTTCACAAGGTCTGATAAATACTTATTAAAACAAAACTTGTTAAAACTGCCTATTATTTTCAACAATCTGCAACATGTCAAATGTTTGGATTCTGTTTATTGGCGAGGTACTTACTTATTAGCATTAAATAGTTAAAGTCCTGTATTTGGTTTCATTGTACCAGCTCCTCCAAGACCGTTGTTGGTGCAACTTAGACATTGCTAGGGATTCAAGAAACAGTCGTTAGGAAAAGAATGGCTTTTTACTCTAATGAATATAAATAAAATACTGTCCTTGAAACTGAGAACACGAAACTTTTATATCTCTCATGGAAAATAATCGTTGATGCAGTTTATCATTTGAAACATCCAGGTAACAGAGTGAGTGTATTGTCACAGAAATGGGACTCGAGCCACGAATCTCCAGATTCACACTTTTACTTAGCCACGCCCGGTCTATATTTACCGGAGAACTTCTAATTTTATTACAGGTTTAGTATTTGAAATTAATAATTGGTACAGAAACAAAGCAATAAACGATAGGTAAGATGGGTCGGGATGAGGGGTGATGGTGGGAAGTAAATAAACACGTGTGGTATTTAATTTCCATACTGTTAGTTATTCAAATGATGGACAAGCAGAAATGACACATTATAAAAAGGACCGTGACAGTACGTACGTCTCAGTAGAAGAGCATACAGTAAGCTAAATCAGTTTATAGAACCAGTGGTGTACGAAGCGTAATTTTACAGCCCCGAAAACCTTATCTTGGGTCGAACGTTTTGACAATGTGTCACCCAAAATGAAGTATTACCTTCATTCATCATAGTGGTTGGAGTGGCAATAACTTCCCTCGCCCCAAGTATGATGAATTGTTCCATACTTTAGTCTGGACTAGCGAAGTCATGGCAACCGTAGCTAGGATGCTTTATATCTCCTCAAGAGCGAGCACAGATGACAAACCTAAGCTCTGTTTCTTTATAGTACAACAATGGAAAGTTTACATTTTCACCCAGATAGCTAATTTGCATACAAGAGCGTGCTCTCTACGGGGAATTCAGCAGAACAGGTTGTTGTACTGTAGTTCTTATTTTTCCTCTGGTACTAATTTTATGACTGACATTTTTACACAGCTAAGGTATTGATTTTTGTAGACAACCAATAGATTGTAGGAACGTTGTTCAAACATATACGCAATAAAAACATTTTCTAATTACTACATACTTATTTTAAAAGCAAGTATGGGCGAGTGTAAGTTTAAACGTTGTGTCTCAAATTTATAGGTTGCCTTAAATTGTATTCGTTAACTGAAAATTCATATGTAATCTCATAATGTGTCTGGTCTTGGAATGAGTTGTTGACTGAAAATCAATAGAGAGAATGGAAGAACTGTGTACGTGAACTGATAAAGTTTTTATAAAATCGAAATCTGCATGTGAACAGAGATTGAATCTATGGTTTCAGAAAGTATTTGAAGACTGAAATGCCTTTGTGGTTTCAGAATTTATGCTTTATCTGGGAAGTTATTTGTGGATTCAGATTGTAAGGGAAGACTGAGAATGTATGTCTTTCTGGGTTTAGATTGTCTGAGAATGTAGTAGAAGAAGAATTATGGTCTGAGAATGTACGAGAAGAAAGTTTTGTGGTCTTAGAATGTAGGAGAAGAAGCTTATATAAGCTGAAAATGTAGGAGAAGATAATTGTATGATCTAATAAAGTAGGAGAAGACGATTGTATGAGCTGAGAAAGTAGGAGAAGACGAATTTATGGTATGAAAATGTAGGAGAAGAAGATTATATAAGCTGAAAATGTAGGAGAAGACGATTATATGATCTAATAAAGTAGGAGAAGACGATTGTATGAGCTGAGAAAGTAGAAGACGAATTTATGGTATGAAAATGTAGGAGAAGAAGATTATATAAGCTGAAAATGTAGGAGAAGACGATTGTATGATCTAATAAAGTAGGAGAAGACGATTGTATGATCTGAGAATGTAGGAGAAGACGATTGTATGATCTGAGAATGTAGGAGAAGACGATTATATGAGCTGAGAAAGTAGGAGAAGACGAATTTATGGTATGGAAATGTAGGAGAAGAAGCTTATATAAGCTGAGAAAGTAGGAGAAGACGATTGTATGATCTAAAAATGTAGGAGAAGAAGATTATATAAGCTGAAAATGTAGGAGAAGACGATTGTATGATCTAATAAATTAGGAGAAGACGATTGTATGATCTGAGAATGTAGGAGAAGACGATTATATGATCTGAGAATGTAGGAGAAGCCGAATGTATGGTCTGAAAATGTAGGAGAAGAAGATTATATGAGTTGAGAATGTAGGTGAAGACGATTGTATGATCTGAGAAAGTAGGAGAAAACGAATGTATGGTCTGAGAATGTAAGAGAAGATTGTATACACCTGTAGTACTGTATGTTCAAAGTATTTGTATAGACAACAACTCTATTGTAGAAGTGGTCATGTGTCTAACATTTTAGTTCATTATTCTTCCTGCTACGTTCTCTTATAATGTTTATTTTTACTTTGGTTAGTTTTTAATTTTTCTAAAACCAACACGAGGGCTATCTGCACTAGCCGTCTCTAATTTAGTAATGAAAGACTAGAAGGAAGGCAGCTAGTCATCACCACCTACCGCCAACTCTTGAACTACTCTTTTACCAACGAGTAGTGGGATTAACCGTCACATTATATTTGGTGGGATGGAGATTCGAACAGATTGCGAGTCGAGCACCCTAACCACCTGACCATTGTGAAGCGAAAAGCTATACAATGGACTCTCTGTACACTTTTCTCCGCGGACACCGAAACCCGATATTTTAGCTTTATAAACCCTCAGACTAACTGCTGAGCCACAGGAGCGCCTTACAACATGGTCTGGAAAGAAATATATAATTGATTTTTGTTAATAAACATTTTTTTTTTAGTAGGGAACTTTCTGGTGTAGAAATGTACACTAAATGTATCATGTTTAAAACTCACTGTGAGGCAGCTAAATTATTTGATCATTCTTTTGAACTTTATTAGAAATGTTAACCAACAGTAGAAATGTACAATAAATATATCATGTTTAAAACTCACTGTGAGGCAGCTAAATTATTTGATCATTCTTTTGAACTTTATTAGAAATGTTAACCAACAGTAGAAATGTACACTAAATGTATCATGTTTAAAACTCACTGTGAGGCAGCTAAATTATTTGATCATTCTTTCGAACTTTATTAGAAATGTTAACCAACATTCTACAGTTTTTAAATCACCAAATAATTAAAAGTACGTAACTGACCTTCGAGGTTTTGTTTTAGAGATTCTTGAAATTTTCTTACTGACTTTTTCTCTGGTTTGCACATCATCACTCGGCAAAGTTTTTTGGCGGAGATCTTTCAGAGCATTTTTAGTAAAGATAAGAATATAGGTGAATTCGTTTTAGTTCCTGCTCTTGCAAGAAAACTGTAGTTTAATTTTAGAAGCCAGACTGATTGAACTGGCTGGCAGAACCATCTGTGCTGTAAGTTATTGGCCATGGAAGAGGGTTTATATCCTTACTGACGATGTTCACTGAATTTGTGACTAGTATTGATGGTTTAATACTCTGTATTTAATCTGTCTGGATGTGACAGGATCACTTTTCACCACGAGGGATTGCTGTTCAATAATGTTAATGAAGTCTCTTATATACCAACGCAAAATTAAAGAATACATCATGAGCTACAGAGGTCACTACTTCGACGTTACAAGAAATATTCAAATTACCTAATTTAACTTTTGTTTCCATGGTTTGAAAGCTGCTTCTCTCATAGCAGAAATAACCATTTGAATTACAGTTAATTCTGTCTTTCTTAGGTTTCTTGATGTGAGTATCTTACTGTAAACTATAAAAAATGACTTAATTTAGTTGATATATAACAATTTTTATGATGAGATTTTGTTAATTTACGCTTTAGTTGTGAGGATTATATTATGATTCCTGAAAGATCGGTACATATCGATATGATTTCAAAAATGCTAACATTTAATATATTTATTTGCAGTTGAAAATAGGTATTTGCATTACAAAAAATAGATATGAATATTTTTTCTTGACGAAGAATTCAGAAACTTTAATGAGTAAGTTGGTTTATTGGTGCCTATTATCACATTCAGCTTAACTTAAAATAAACGTATTTATTCGTTTTTGTTTTTTTTAATTTGAGCCAAGTTCTTTTTACTTTATTTGTGTCTACCCTCCTTTGTGAAACCTATGTGAGTTAAAACTATAAAGTAACATGTATAAACTTTGTGGAACTATCAACCCAATTTCCACACAACTTTAGTTGCCATGACAACATCCGTTTATCATGGCACCCTACCAGCGCGCTCTCTGGTGATTCTTCTTGGAAACATTACGTCATTCTCTCTACTTCCCTCCCCCTGAGGTCGACACACTTGGCGGCGTGCCTGGCAAGTACCGCCCTATGTACTGCCACTTTCTCTTTAACAAAATTTTTCCAGTTACTACTAGTGTTAAGCTATGACGTCATTATATGTAACATTGATTGTTGCATAAATTCTTTCAACTCTTTGTTAAGTCAGGACGAGAAATCCGTTTCTCGATTTTACTACTTAATTGTAAAAATTTGGAACGTTTATTATTAGAAATTATGTTTACGTCATTTGGGTGTACTATAACACTGATAGGAAACTGGTAATTTCGTGGAGCTGATTTATAAGATGTCTAATAAAACTGTCAAGTTCAGAATATGCAACATTCCATTTTTAGAATAAAAATCAATGGAACGAGAATCCTTTTAATGGATTATTGAGCGTATTTTAGTTGGGAAGATCATTATGGGAAATTCATTTCCACTGTCGTCATTTACAGTTAAATAATTATTTCGTTCTTAAATTAATTCTTCGTGCTTATCTCATCTCTAAATGATCATCGCTTTGAATATGAGCACGTTGTAATTCGAACGGTTTGTATTGGAATAACGTTCCGTTTAACTCTTTAGACATAAGTTAGAGAGCATATACAGAAAAATTATATGTACAGTTCTTCAGAGACATGAATCATCTTTTTTTTTCTTCCTCTAATCTTTCAAAAACGTAACTGTCTAGTACGGAAAATGCAGTCGATCAAAATGGTTAAGCTAGTATGTTTGTGTTATAATGTACACCACATTTGTATTAAATAATACCAGAACCTCTAACCTTCATAAGTTTGTCATAGACGTTTTTCAATTATCAGAAAACCATAGTAATTTCATTATAAAATATAAGGAAATATATATATATATAATGTAAACATTTAATTTCCTAAAGAAATTATTTGACATAAGATAATTGTTTGTATGTCGAAGAACGTTTCTCGTGTTTTAAATCTTCTAGCACGAGAGATCCTAATGTTAACAAACAGAAATGTTTTTTGCGGTTAAATCATTACAAACGTTAAAAATACCACAAAAAGAAAAAAAAACGTTAACCTCCTTTACAACCCTTCTTTCAACCTACATCTAACCAAAAACAAAAAAGAAATATAACTGAAAGTAAAAGACATAATTCAAAGATCAAAACGAAACTATGTTATTAAGACTGTTTCCCTTCAAACTAAATGCAAGTTTTGAAATTTCATTAATCTTCATGTAATTTATCATTGCTTTATGTGATTAACTTCCATTATGATATACAATCAATCTTGAAGTACTGATAACATGCTTAGAAATTCTGCACGACCGTTAATTTACTAAAGTGTTAACTAACTTGTCTATATTTCTACGTATAGTAAAAATATACCAACAAATAAAATTTAATTGTGTGAAACTAGCGTGTGAACGTGGTCAGCTTTATCAAAAATTGGCCCGTCATGACCAGGTGGTTAAGGCGCTCGACTCGCAATCTGAGGGTCACGGGTTCGAATCCCCGTCCCACCAAACATGCTCGCCATTTCAGCCGTGGTGGCGTTATAATGTGACGGTCAATCCCACTATTCGTTGGTAAAAGAGTAGCCCAAGAGTTGGCGGTGTGTGGTGATGACTAGCTGCCTTCCCTCTAGTTTTACACTGCTAAATTAGGGACGGCTAGCGCAGATAGCGCTCTTGTAGCTTTGCGCGAAATTCAAAACAAACCAACAACGAGTATAATGTAAATAGAATCAGCTGTACCAACACCAATACAACAGCTTGGCAACAAATGAACATTAACTATCTATAGCGTGACACTAACGTGTAAGTAGATTCAGGAAAACCAAAATAATTTTTAATTCTCTATTGTGTGAAACTCGTGTGTCAGGATAGTCAATTATACCAAAAATAATAAACTTTAATTATGTAGAGTTAAATTAACATGCTATGAGGGTTAGCTTTATTGAAATGTAAACATTAACTGCCTATTGTGTGAAATTAATATGCCAATAATGTCAGCTACGCAAACAAAAAAAGTTAACTATCTAATGTGTGAACGTGTGATACTACTACAGTCAGCAAGACATAAAAATAGGGTTAACTGTTTATAGAACAAGAACAAAATGCCATAGATTCAATTTAACCAAAAAATTAACCTTTAACTGTATGGCAGTACGGTAATGTATTGATGTATCCAGCTGTACCAAAATGTAATATAATATTAATAATAAATATAAAATTAGATGTTCGAAATTTTAAACCTTTTACTACACATACATTTGAGATATCATATCTAGCATTTACCCACTGAACTCCACCTAGCGGGTTACAGGAAAAGTTATAGTCGTGCAGAAACGAGAACGATAAATACACAAAAAGTGATAGTTTTTGTTTTATCTTTTTTGGAAGTTTTTCATCCACAATCGCTTTTCCAAATAATAAGTTAAACTTTATTTTATATTTATCAACAATTCCGATTAGACCACTTATATCCTATTCTTTTTTAGTAACCTAAAACGATTCATTAAAACAGATCTATTCATTATATTAAGGCCTAGCATAACGTTGTGATTAGGGCACTCGAATCGCAATCTGTTGGTCGCTGCATCGAAACCTGGTGGCCAAACGTGCCTGCCCATTTCAGTCTGAGGGCATTATTATGTGATGGCCAATTCCACTATGCGTCGGTAAAAGAGTATTTCCAGAGCTAGCGATGGTGCTGCCGGCTGGTTAACTTCCCTGTTGTCGGCAATTCAAAATAATGGACGGCAGCAGATAGGCTTAGTAGCTTTGTTATACATAAGCGAAAAAACAAACAAGTCTCAAAATTTAATTATTTTGATAAAAGACTCTTGAAAGGAAGAATATGACTATAATGACAATTAACTGCTGGCTCCTATAATGAATTAACTAATTTTTAAACAGGTCTAAGCCTTCTATAACTTTCAGTTGAACAGACTGGTACGTGGTCTTCCTTTCAAGAGTCTTATGTTCATTCGCCTCTCATATTATGTAACAAAAAAAAGTTAATAGCTCACTAGTTTTAACATGATTGATGGAGTCGGAGTTTTCTTGTCACTGTAGTTTCTCTCTTGACTACACTACTGTATTATGAACATTAACTTTTAAAGAAAACTACGGTAGCGTATATAACTTACACAACCATGCAGCGCAGATGTTTTTCTAACTTTACATGAGTCGTTTCGAGTGACTCATGGTCTTTGGGCGAAGATGTGACAGGAATTCACTTGCTCCGCTTTACTGATCTCCTCGCAATGGGTATTGAATTCTAGGAGTTAAGAGTGGTAGTGAAAAACTGTATTACCAAAAGAACCAGAAGGGGTCCATCAACCTTTTCTATTCTAGCTCTCTGTTGGTGTTCTTCATCAGGATTTTATCATGAAAAAGTTGCCGTCAGCTAGATTACCTTAAATGAATAATAGAGAACCAGCTAAAGTTACATTTATTTGGAAAGAAAATAGTGATAATTTTAGCTGAAAATGTACCTGTATTTTAGTTTCCTTTTCCCATAGAAAATATTATATATTTTATGAGGAATTATAGAGAAGTTTTGTTGCTTATTTAACGGAGCATATAGATATCAAAATATGGTCTTAGCTAAAATGTTTGCATATTTTATAACAAATAAGGTCATTATTATTAAGATGGATTAAAAATACACTTAGTGTTGTCAAACTGATAAATGCATATTATATTAAATATCTACATGTGTAACTTGTATAATGAGACAGGTTCTATAGACATCATGAACGATTTATTAGATCAGCAAACAGTTTGATCAGACACCTGTAGAAAGATGTTTAATTCAGCATTTCACTTATCACAACAAAACCTCACTAAAACATATATGATGACAAAATATAACATCAAGGTATTATAAGCAGCGTCTTTAGCCTTATATCAGTTCATATTGAACATTCAGTACTTGGTTGGTCCTCGTCGTACTCTAGTAATCTCCGAAAAGCGATGTGGCATATTGTTAATGAGGTTATTGATGTAATTCATCTTGATTTCATCCCAAATTGTCACTACAAGGCACTGTAACTCAGCTATAGTAGCTGGTTTAGGGTCGTAGTTAGCAATTTTCTGGCTCAGTTCTTCCCAACAGTTCTGAATGGGATTACAATATGTAGACTTTGCTGGCAATGGCGATCTTGTAAAGTCTTCCTGGTTGAGATAATCCTGTAGAAAACGTACAGTGTGGGCAGTGGCATTGTCGTCCTGGAACACAAGTTATTGTCAAACCTTGCCCTAGCATATGGTAGAAATATCGTCTCCATGTGAAGCTGATAGGAGGCGCCATTGACGTTTACCTGGATATGTAGAGCAGTTTTTCCACCTTGATGAATAGTTGCCCAAACATGTACTACACCACCTCCTGTGTGTTCCCTGTGGTAAAGACAGTCTTTACTCATCTGTTCTCCAGGCAAACGACGAACACGAATCTTACCATCAGCTTTAACAAGACGGAAACAGGAATCATCTGAAAAGATGACATGTCGCCACTGTCCTAATATAAGTTGTTATGCTGTCTTGCCCAAGTAACACGGTGACGGAGGTGAATTCTGGTTAATATCGGTTTGCAGATAGCCCTTCTTGCTAAATAACCTTGTTTGGTCAGTCTTCTATTCACTGTTCTTCTGGATACCCTGGAATGAATGTGTTCATACTATTTCTGTTATAATGTGTTCCAAGACTTCTTTCATCCTTCACGTCTTAATCTGATCAAAACACAGTCATCTCGGGCAGTAGTTTTTCGGCGTCTACCAATAGACTTTCCTGGAACAACTTTTCCTGTAATTCGATGACGTTTCAGGATATTGGATACAGTACACTGGGGATACCCTACTGTCCTGGCAATGTCCGTTTGCTTCCTATCATTTCTGGACAGTCGAACATCTTAACGAACTATAACTTCTGTCAGAAGAAATCGTTGATCTGTTTCGAAAAAAGTTATTCCAAAAGCACACCCTTTTATATAAAACAGGTGTGTATGTGTGTTTTGACGAACAAATGCTAAAAACAACTTATACAGACCAGAATAACAACTCGTACAAGTTTGTCTGATCATACGCTACCTTCTCTGTTACTACTCTGGAATTTACTCAATAACTACTCCATGTATGTAAACAATAACATCAATATGTAAACATTTTGACCAAGGCTGCAGTAAAAGTTAACGAAGCTTATATATTGATAAACAGCCAAGGTTTCAGCTTTCACACTAACACATTAAGTACATTTTCATTTCCGTTGTTAGTATGTACAAAACTAACAGAGGTATTTCCAGAAAACAACCTCTTATATTAAACATACATCTGTGACTATTCACTGCATTCCACGTGGAACAAATAAACAAATAACCTTATAGTAATTTGATCGTTATGTATTAGAATACTGGTTATTTTGTGCAGCGTCTCCAATACGTGAGTCACAGTGTTGCTCTATAATCTTCCAGTTATCGTCTCAAGTTTTATATTTCCTCACGTATGTGAACTATGGTGCTTTTCAACCTCTTAGTTAATATACACTGAGCGTTACCCTACACGTTGTCCGTCCTCAAAGGCTTGAACTATAAAACTGCCTCCACGTGCTGCCTCAAATAAAATGCTACCACGCTTTATATTCTCCAGTACACGTAAACTACGACGCTGCGCTAAAATTTACAGCAATTTAAGAAATCCAGCGATGTTTGTTCTTTAACAACTTGCTGAACATTTAAACAAACAGACAGAAACCTTCAGGAGATTTAAAAATGAAGTTCTAGTGTTGTTTTTTTCTAATATTATGGGTCTGTATGGGAATATTTTTTTGACTCTCATGGGTCTGTGTGGAATTATGTTTTGAATATCATGGGTCAGTGTGGAAATGTTTTCCTTTCGAATACCATGGGCCTGTGTGGAAATGTTTTTCTTTCGAATATCATAGGTCTATGTAGAAATGTTTTTTTCGAATATCATGTATCTGTGTGGAAATACGTTTTTCGAATATCATGAGTCTGTGTGGAAATATTTTTTTCCGAATATCATCGGTCTGTGAGGAATCTCTTTTTCAAATATCATGGTTCTGTGTTTAAATGTTTTTCTTTAGAATATCATGGGTCGGTGTGGAAATATTTTTTTTCAAATATCATAGGTCTATGTAGAAATGTTTTTTCGAATATCGTAGGTCTGTTTGGAAATATTTTTTTAGATATCATGGGTCTGTGTGGAAATATTTTTTTTCGAATGTCACAGTTCTGTGTGGAAATGTTTGTCTTTCGAATATCACGGGTATATGTGGAATTTTTTTCGAATATTATGGGTCTTTGTGGAAATATTTTTTTTAAAATATCATTGGATTGTGTGAAATGTTTTTTTCTAATTTCATAGTTCTGTATGGCAACATTTTTTCGACTATTATGGGACTGTGTGGAAATATGTTTTTTGAATATCATGGGTCTGTGTGGAAATTTGTTTTCGAATATTATGGGTCTATGCGGAAATGTTTTTTTTCGAATATAGTGGGTCTGTGTGGAAATGTTTTTGATTCGAATATCATGGGTCTGTGTGGAATTTTTTTCGAATATCATGGGCCTGTGTGGCAATATTTGTTTTTCGAATATCACGGGTCTGTGTGGAAATATATCTTTTCAAATATCATGGGTCTCTGTGGAAATGTTTTTCTATCGAATATCATGGGTCTGTGTGGATTTTTTTTCAAATATCATGGGTCTATGTGGAATTTGTTTCGAATATTATGGGTCTATGTGGAATTTTTTCGAATATTATGGGTCTGTGTGGAAATATACATTTTTCCAATATCATTGGTTTGTGTGAAATGTTTTTTCTAATATCATGGATCTATGTGGAATTTGTTTCGAATATTATGAGTCTATGTGGAAATATATTTTTTAAAATATCATTGGTTTGTGTGAAATGTTTTTTCTAATATCATGGGTCTGTATGGGAATATATTTTCGACTATTATGGGTCTGTGTTGAAATATGTTTTTTGAATATCATGGGTCTGTATGGGAATATTTTTCGACTATTATGGGTCTATATGGGAATATTTCTTCGACTATTATGAGTCTGTGTGGAAATATGTTTTTTGAATATCATGGGTCTGTATGGGAATGTTTTTCTTTCGAATATCATGTATCTGTGTGGAATTTTTTTCAAATATCATGGGTCTGTGTGGAAATATTTTTTTCGAATATCACAGTTCTATGTGGAAATATTTTTCTTTCGAATATCATGGGTCTGTGTGGAAATGTTTTTCAAATATTATACGTCTATGTGGAAATGTTTTTTTTCGAATATCGTGGGTCTGTGTGGAAATATTTTTTCGAATATCATGTATCTGTGTGGAATTTTTTTCGAATATTTTGGGTCTTTATTGAAATATATTTTTTCAAATATCATTGGTTTTTATGAAATGTTTTTTTTTTTACTTTCAGGGGTCTGTGTGGAAATATATTTTTTGAATATTATGGGTCTGTGTGGAAATGTTTTTCTTTCGAATATCATGTGTTGTGTGGAGATTTTTTTTCGAATATTATGGGTCTATGTGGAAATGTTTTTTTTTCGAATATCGTGGGTCTGTGTGGAAATATTTTTTTGAATATCATGGGTCTATGTGTAAATGTTTTTCTTTGGAATATCATGGGTCTGTATGGAAATGTTTTTTTTCGAATATCATGGGCCTGTGTGGCAATATTTTTTTTCGAATATCACTAGTCTGTGTGGAAATATATCTTTTCAAATATCATGGGTTTCTGTGGAAATAACTTTTTCGAATATCATGGGGCTGTGTGGAAATAATTTTTTCGAATATCATGGGTCTGTGTGGAAATACAATTTTTTTAAATATAATGGGTCTGTGTGGAAATATTTTTTCGGATATCATGGGTCTGTGTAGAAATGTTTTTCTATCGAATATCATGGGTCTGTGTGGTTTTTTTCGAATATCATGTGTCTATGTGGAATTTTTTTCAAATATTATGGGTCTGTGTTGAAATATATTTTTTCAAATATCATTGGTTTGTGTGAAATGTTTTTTTTCTATTATCATGGGTCTGTATGGGAATATTTTTTCGACTATTATGGGTCTGTGTGGAAATATGTTTTTGAATATCATGGGTCTGTGTTGAAATTTTTCGAATATTATGGGTCTGTGTGGAAATATGTTTTTTGAATATCATGGATCTGTATGGGAATGTTTTTTGACTATTATGGGTCTATATGGGAATATTTTTTCGACTATTATGGGTCTGTGTGGAAATATGTTTTTTGAATATCATGTGTCTGTATGGAAATATTTTTCGACTATCATGGGTCTGTGTGTAAATATTTTTTTGAATAATGATGGGTCTGTATGGAAATGTTTTTCTTTCGAATATCATGGGTCTTTGTGGAAATATATTTTCGAATATCATGTATCTGTGTGGAAATATGTTTTTTGAATATGATGTGTCTGTATGGGAATATTTTTCGACTATTATGGGTCTGTGTTGAAATATTTTTTTGAATAATGATGGGTCTGTATGGAAATGTTTTTCTTTCGAATATCATGGGTCTTTGTGGAAATTTTTTTTTCGAATATCATGTATCTGTGTGGAAATATGTTTTTTCGAATATCACAGTTCTGTGTGGAAATATTTTTTTCAATAATGATGGGTCTGCATGGAAATGTTTTTCTTTCGAATATCATGTATCTGTGTGGAATTTTTTCGAATATTTTGGGTCTGTGTGGAAATGTTTTTCTTTCGAATATCATGGGTCTGTGTGGAAATATTTTTTCGAATATCACAGTTCTGTGTGGATATATTTTTCTTTCGAATATCATGGGTCTGTATGGAAATGTTTTTCGAATATTATAAGTCTATGTGGAAATGTTTTTTTTTCGAATATCATGGGTCTTTGTGGAAATATTTTTTTCGAATATCATGTATCTGTGTGGAATTTTTTTTTCGAATATTTTGGGTCTGTATGGAAATATATTTTTTCACATATTATTGGTTTGTGTGAAATGTTTTTCCGACTATCTTGGGTCTGTGTGGAAATTTTTCTTTCGAATATCATGGGTCTGTGTGGACATGTTTTTATTTTGAATATCATGGGTCTGTGTGGACATGTTTTTATTTTGAATATCATGGGTCTGTGTGGAAATATATTTTCGAATATTATGGGTCTGTGTGAAAATGTTTTGTTCATACATCATGGGTCTGTGTGGAAATATTTTTTTTAAATATCATGGGTTTCTGTGGAAATTTTTTTTCGAATATCATTGGTCTGTATGAGAATATTGTTTCGACTACTATGGGTTTGTGTAGAAATATGTTTTTTGAATATCATGGGTCTGTGTTGAATTTTTTTTTTAATATCATGGGTCTGTAAGGAAATAATTTTTTAGAATATTATGGGTCTGCGTGGAAATGTTTTTCGAATATCATGGGTCTGTGTGGAATTTTTTTTCGAATATTATGGGACTGTGTGGAAATGTATTTTTTTCTAATATCATGGGTCTGTATAGGAATATTTTTTCGACTATTATGGGTCTGTGTGGAAATATATTTGTTTAACATCATGGGTCTGTGTGGAAATGTTTTTATTTTGAATATCATGGGTCTGTGTGGAAATGTTTTTATTTTGAATATCATGGGTCTGTGTGGAAATATATTTTTTTCAAATATAATGGGTTTGTGTGAAATATTTTTTCGAATATGACGGGTCTGTGTGGAATATTTTTTTTCGAATATCATTGGTCGATGTGATTGTGAGTCAAGCGCCCTAACCACCTGGCCATGTAGTCAGTGTAAGGAATAATTCCGTTTGTTATACAGAGCCCAAAAACTACAAGTGGAATATACTACTGCTGAAAATTCATAATTTGTACTTTCTTTCCTGTCCTCGAGAATGGCCCAATGATTGATGTATCAGACAATGGAACTGAGGTTCTATTGTTATCCCGTTGTCCACCATTTTCGAGCCGTGGGTGAACTATAAGATAGATGGCTAGAATTTTGCTATTAAGTCTGATAAAAGTAGCTCGATGAGTATTGTTAATTAGCTGCATTCCGTCTACTCCAGAATTAGGGACGAACTGGTGTAGAAGTCCACTAAGAACAGTATTCTTCAAACATTCAAAGTAAACTAAATTTTCGTATCTTACAATGTGAGATAAGCATTCGAAGGTATCAAAGACCAGCATTGGTAAAATATAAAACAACAACAATTATCAAACACAAATAACTTTACAAAACGCAAGCCCCCCCCACACACACACATTCTCCCCCAGTGGCACAGCAGTGTGTCTGCGGACTTGCAACGCGAGAAACCGTGGTGGGCAGTGCACAGATAGCTCATTGTGCAGCTTTGTGCTCAACTTCAAACAAACAAATAAACAAAACGCAAACTATGTCCCCAGAAATTATTTCTTGAAATCCTTCCTATATTTATGATGTATTTTGGATGTCTGAAAATAACATTAGTGAGAACCATGATAGCAAAAGATAAAAAAAATATTTAGTGTTTCAATAGTTATTTTTAAATACTAAGACAGATTTATACATCAAATTTGAGCTTAAAACTTCAACACGTGAACATGTGTCTTGTGTTTACTAGATAACTTATAAGTTTTCCTAATTTACGTTTAATTAAAAACAATTAGAAAAAATATATCAAAGCAGCTAAAAGACAAACAATGATACAGGATGGGGAAGTTTTATTTTAAAACGGGTATTTTCGTAAGATTTGACGCTATACAAATATCTTGTAAATATACTAGACAAACTAAGTTAGAGATTGACACGTTATTGGAAGATATTTTACAGCTTAAATTTAGTTCAATAACTATTAATAGATATATTTTGTATTTAATACA
>NW_013669560.1:57591-59995 GCF_000517525.1 Limulus polyphemus | reverse complement strand
TTATTGGTTTATAAACAGTTCTCTGTTACATTTAGTGGATTGATTTACGACTAAACAGTCCTTTGTTGTATTTAGTGCATTTGTTAACGTTTAAGCAGTTCTTTGTCGTACATAGAGCATTTACTGACGTTTAGATAGTTCTCTGTTGTATCTAATGCATTTATTGACTTTTATATATTTATTGGTTTATAAACAGTTCTCTGTTACATTTAGTGGATTGATTTACGACTAAACAGTCCTTTGTTGTATTTAGTGCATTTGTTAACGTTTAAGCAGTTCTTTGTCGTACATAGAGCATTTACTGACGTTTAGATAGTTCTCTGTTGTATCTAATGCATTTATTGACTTTTATATATTTATTGGTTTATAAACAGTTCTCTGTTACATTTAGTGGATTGATTTACGACTAAACAGTCCTTTGTTGTATTTAGTGCATTTGTTAACGTTTAAGCAGTTCTTTGTCGTACATAGAGCATTTACTGACGTTTAGATAGTTCTCTGTTGTTCAACAGAAAACTGTTCAAACACAAA
This sequence comes from Limulus polyphemus, assembly GCF_000517525.1. Lineage (NCBI taxonomy): Eukaryota > Metazoa > Arthropoda > Merostomata > Xiphosura > Limulidae > Limulus > Limulus polyphemus. Next base: position 59,464 of record NW_013669560.1, on the reverse strand, counting down.
TAAATACATTAAATACAACAGAGAACTGTTTAAACGTTAATAACTGTTCTAAACAGAAGAAAGGATTGTTTAAAAGTCAATAAATGCATTAGATACAACAGATAACTGTTTAAGTTTCAATAAAGGATCAAATACAAGAGAAATCTGTTCAAACGTTTATAAATGCACTAAATACAACAAAGGACTGTTTAAACGACAATAAATACATTAAAATTTTTAAAGCATTTAGTGACGTTTAAATAGTTCCATGTTGTAGTAAGTGCATGTAGTGACGTTTGAACAGTTCTATGTTGTATTTAATGTATTTATTTGTGTTTGAACAGTTTTCTGTTGTTTTTAAAGATTTAGTGACGTTTAAATAGTTCCATGTTGTAGTAAGTGCATGTAGTGACGTTTGAACAGTTCTATGTTGTATTTAGTGCTTTTATTGAAGTTTAAACAGTCCTTTGTTGAATGAAAGCATTTATTGACGTTTAAATAGTTCCATGTTGTAGTAAGTGCATGTAGTGACGTTTGAACAGTTCTATGTTGTATTTAGTGCTTTTATTGAAGTTTAAACAGTCCTTTGTTGAATTAAAGCATTTATTGACGTTTAGAATTTTCTATGATATACTTAGTACATTTGTTGACTTTTATACAATCCTTTGTTGTATTTAGTGCATTTATTGACGTTTAAACAATCCTTTGTTTATGTATTGTATTTATTGACGTTTAAACAGATCTATGTTGTATTTAATACATTTAATAACGTTTGAGCAGTTCTCTTTTGTATTTAGTGCGTTATTTGACGTTTAAACAATCCTCTGTTTTATTTAGTGTATTTATTGGTGTTTAGACAATCCCCTGTTGTATTTGGTGCATATGTTGACGTTTGAACAATCCTCTGTTGTATTTAGTGCATATATTGACGACTGAACAATCCTCTGTTGTATTTAGTGCATATGTTGACGTTTAAACAATCCTCTATTGTATTTAGTGCATTTATTGGCGTTGAAACAATCCTATGTTCTATTTAGTGAATTTGTTGACGTTTAAACAGTACTTCGTTATTATTAGTGTATTTAATGACGTTTGAACTGTTCTCTGTTGTTTGATGATATAAAGAAAACTGGTTGTACTGAAGACTCTATGCAGATGGTTTCAAACTATGGTATTCATTTCTATAATAACAGCTCATTATACCAAAACTGGTTGTAAGGAAGAACTAAACGATAAGTTGCCTATATAACAATATCTCTTCAACAATACACTCCAACACTATATGTTTTTATTTATAAACTGTTTTAATGTCTAAAATGTCTTAATTATGACAAAGGACAGTTTTAATGTCCAAAGGTATCGAATACAAAATTATTATAATGTCTCTAAGTGTGTTAAATATAAGGTTTAATATGTCAATGAATATATTAAATACAATATTACGTACATAAATATCAGATGCAACAGGAAGTATTTTGATGTCTGTGAATATATTAAATACAATATTACGTATATAAATATCAGATGCAACAGAGAAGTATTTTGATGTCTGTGAATGTATTAAATACAATATTACGTACATAAATATCAGATGCAACAGAGAAGTATTTTGATGTCTGAGAATGTATTAAATGTAAAATACAAAACTGATTTACTGTCAATAAATATATTAAGTTCAACAGATGCTTTAATGAAATAATAAGTAGCTTTTTCAGTAGAAAGATGTTTCTTTTACTGATATAAATACCTCATATTAGTGGATTATCATGAAGCTACATTTACCACCAAACTATGACTTGAAACTGTGTTTCTTCTGTTGGTAAAATTAATTTTATTAGTAGAAATAGCTCATTTCTATAATAACAGCTCATTATACCAAAAAATACCATAGTTT
>NW_013669560.1:54649-56728 GCF_000517525.1 Limulus polyphemus | reverse complement strand
AAACTATGGTATTTTTTGGTATAATGAGCTGTTATTATAGAAATGAATACCACAGTTTGAAACCATCTGCACAGAGTCTTCAGTACAACCAGTTTTGGTATAATGAGCTGTTATTATAGAAATAAATACCATAGTTTGAAACCATCTGCTCAGAGTCTTCAGTTAAAAGTTTACTAATCGATTATTGAACTTTCAAATGCTGCAGCTGTAATCACTCGTAAATTGAAATTAATTCTTCGTTCTGATGGTTGATATTTTATAAGCACCTCAAATAATTAATGTTTTCAGAGATTATAAGGTTATTTGTGTCATATTAGTGTTCCAGATAAATCCTTGAATTACTTTTCTTCTTGGATCTATACCATTAGTGTAATTAGATAGGGATCAGTCTAAGCTCGTCGTCTTTATTTACTTCTCAATGTGACCGAACTCATTACACTAGGATTCCAGAAATAAACTGAAATATGAGTGTATAGTTATTAAGATTAACCGTTATAGAAAATTAATACGTAAAACAATAAGAATTCAATACATAAGGGTCAACCTACATCAGTAAAACTGGTAGATTAACGATTTAGAGAGACTAAACATATTATCACACTGAAAATTACTAAAATGTTATCAACTGAAACCGGCCATAAAACTAACTGAAAGAGATTTAAACATAAAAAAATTGAAGACGATATTATAAGAGGCACTTAGGGTAAGAAGATAGAAACCAGAACTGAACACGTATCAGACGCAAGCCTTAAAAACAAGAAACAGTTATAACGATATGTGACATGAAATTACCAGAAGGTTCTTACCTGGTGAAAGTAAATAAAAGCATGCTGAAACGTGATCTCTTATCAAATTATGACTATCAGCCAGATAGTTGTTTGAAAGATAAACTTGTTTTTCTTGGCTAACTGTACCCTAGACGTTAATGTATATTTCATAATGTCCAGTAGATGACAAGGTAGATCAATATATGACACTAGATGTACTTGCGTAAGGTTACCGAACGTGTTCTATTTCAAGAGTAATAAAACCAAAAGTAAGAGTAACAAATATTTGTATTTCTTGCTCTTGAAGTTCATATGTTATGCTGTGTTCTAGCCTACAGAGTGCGTAATTCTTCTCGAGATACATAGCATGCGGACGTTTTACTGATCTCACGAAAGTACAAATTGCAACGTTAAGCGTCCCTTATGTGACGTCATTTTAGCGTCTACTGACTGACTGATTGACAGACAACACACTACTGTATAGTGGAGCGAGTGGTTAAAACAAGTAACTCCTTCAGGTGGCCTTTGGCCCCTTTCGGGAAAATGAGGCTAGAGTAACTCTTGGTAACTATTGTGGCGCCGTGCTTGGTTTAAACTCAATGTGTAAGTAAAGTTCTGAGGAACCTCCAACAATTCGTCTGAAAGTTTTATTGCATCTTTAATGTTGGTGATCACTTGAGAGACTACATGCTCGACCGGTAAGCGTGAAAATTACCAGTTTAGCACGGTGTCATCATTCAGTAGGATGTCGTCGGGTCCAATTCCACCAGCAGGTAGCTGCACAAAATTGTAACATTCCACAAGCCACCAATGCTTATTCCTAGCCATGCCGTACTTCCACCCTCGCCATATGCTTCACGTTCCTGTATGAAAACGTGTTTGGACCTGGCTCCAGATTTTTTCTTATCTAGCTGCTGAATAAGGGGCAACTCATCAGAAAAAGAAAGACAATTGTTCGACATGTTGTAGTACCCCTGGACACGTTGTTCTAACCAGTTCTGGAGACTTGTCTTGTGCTTTACTGTGAGTTAAATGTACGTCACTGTGAAGTCGTTTTTGTTTCTAACCGTTTGTACAGTAACTCGGTATCCAGTTGCGACTGCGAACATTTGAATCCGTCTAGGAGCAAATACTCTACAGTTGTGACGAGCCAGAATCGACAGATAGCGGTCACCTGCTTGTGTTGTTGATGCTGGTATGTCTTGTTCGGGTGTCAATAAAATATAACATTCATTTGAAAGCGGTTCCACATTCCACTAGCAACACTTATGGAGACTTGTGAACAAGTTTGTTTTTTGAATTTCGCGCAAAG
>NW_013669560.1:38487-53691 GCF_000517525.1 Limulus polyphemus | reverse complement strand
TGTCTACTGACTGACTGAAGGAAAACACACTACTGTATGGTGGTGCGAGGAGTTAAAATAGGTGACCCCTCCAGGCGGCTTTCGGCCCCCCTTCGGAGAAATAAGGATAACGTTCGCTTCCTCCAATATGATTCTTATTACTATAGATTATTAGTGTTCGATGCAAGGATCAATGTATATATAAAAGCCAAGTGTCAGTTGGTCAGTCAGTCGGTCACGCTCGATTTCTCCAACTTTCACGAGTTACACGAGTCCAGTTCCACTTTTTCTCCTATAATACTCCATCTTTTGATTGCCCGTTCCCATTTTAGTTGAATTCAATCGCTGACATAGGAGTAAATAATTCCTAAATTTCGGCACTTTTTCTGCTATATAAAAGCCTGTCAAGGAGGGAGTTCTCAAGACCAAATCAGGCGTGGCCTTGTGTGTGTGACACCACATCCTTATGACGTCAAGCTAGGTAGAATCCGAATAGGAAAGTTGGGAAGACTTCCGCGATGGAAGACACGGAAGTACATTCGCTCCTTACCAAAGCCTGTGGAAAATAAGTAAAAAAAAAAAAAAAACATTAGCGCAAATCTATGCGTGGGAATTATTACGAAAAAGCCTTTGTTTAAACAAACTGAAGATACCAATTGTCTGTAGGGAAAAGGACGACTTTGCCACATAAGAAGAACAGGTGTGTATACAATAACATGGTCATCGTATGTCTTAATATTTTATACAAAGGCACCATTATGTTAGCATGTTTGCTCAGTTATATGTAGTGGATTAAGGAGCAATATGTAGCATGTTTGCTCAGTTATATCTAGTGGATTAAGGAGCAATATGTAGCATGTTTGCTCAGTTATATCTAGTGGATTAAGGAGCAATATGTAGCATGTTTGCTCAGTTATATCTAGTGGATTAAGGAGCAATATGTAGCATGTTTGCTCAGTTTATATCTAGTGGATTAAGGAGCAATATGTAGCATATTTGCTCAGTTATATCTAGTGGACTAAGGAGCAATATGTAGCATGTTTGCTCAGTTATATCTAGTGGATTAAGTAGCAATATGTAACCTGTTTTCTCAGTTATATCTAGTGGATTAAGAAGCAATATGTAGCATGTTACAAGGAAAGGAATTTTTTTATCTTACTTATTTGTTTATTTTATTTTTTGTTTTGCCTGTTTCAAACGGAATAGTTTGGGTTTCCAGTGGGTTTTCGTCATTTTTGACGGGACTTTTACCCTACTTAGATAATAATGTTTGAAATCAGTTTTTCTTTTACGAAATAAGAACTAAATAATGATTATTGCCTACACCACCGTACTCGTTGGTATACATTTAGACTATGACCCAATTCAGAACTGATTATTTTTTGAAGGGTCAAGGTCACGAAAATAAAAACAAATCCCTAGCTGTCAACACGAGAACCGATTTTTCACACTACTTTTGCTCTATAACTTAGTCAGAAATGATGTGATTTTGATAAAACTTGGTGGACATACGTAGAATATTATTCCTCATTGGCCAGCCAGAAGTGGTTCTTGTTCGTTGATAACGACGGACATACGGACACATTTTAGGGGAGCCGAATATGATCAGCTTTGCGTGGCGGTGGTATTAGGTCCAATGAGTTCCCTTCTAGTTAGTATTCTGCATTAGTCTTAGCACAAAATTTTCTAACCTAAACAGTGCTGTTTTTCTATAACGTAAAGCGTATAATTCTGTGTCTAATCAATAATTAGAACTATCCACAGAAGTCCTGTATAGAGACACTACTGTGAAAATAATGAAGCTATTAATATTTACAGTGTGTGTGTGTCACAGTGGGAATTGTCTATTGGAGAATTTACAGCATAACGAAAAGGTGTCGTTTTAACTGACGTGCAATGTAGTTAACCAATATATTTGTTTTAAATTGTAGAATATGTTAGGTAGTCGTATGAATTTTTGTAGTGATATAAAATCGGATAAATCAGAACAATGCTGATGTTCCTTTTATATATCCCTACGAGCATTTGTTTTGTATCCCTGTTTTTAACGTCATTCACACTGCGCATCAATATTTTACGTGAGCAGAATACGGTACTGTTAGAATGCATGAGAAAACGAGCACCTGCACGATATGTAATAACAACCTTCTTTGAAAAATACTGCGTCGCTTTGAACATTTCACGAAAAACATGCGTGAGTTACTACTTCTCACGTGCCTTAGATGGATAACCCAAAATGAAGTCGGTGAATGTTTGACAAGCACGTGAGGACGTTCGTTTGGTTTCTAAGGTTCATTTGTTAATGTTTAATTCTGCTGCTATCCTACGTCCCCACTAGCTGAGCGTGCATGCCCCATTTAAAGCAACATCTGTCTACAGACAAATACGCGTAAAATTTCAATACGTGGAGCATCACATTTAGATACTTACAACCGAAAAAATAAGAAAAAAAGCTGAAAATACGAACCAAATGTTAGAATCATTGTAACGGAACGAACCAAATGTTAGAATCATTGTAACGGAACGAACCAAATGTTAGAATCATTGTAACGGAACGAACCAAATGTTGGAATCATTGTAACGGAACGAAATAAACGTACGGAAACTTTCGATCTAAATCCTACAACGTATTATAATTTAATGTATTGTTATTCGTGTTACTTTTAACCAAATAAACATGTTGGTGTAAATGTGTGAATAAGGTGCTTTGTTTATGTCACTTCTGATCTTTACTCCACGTAGATAACCGGAAATATTTACGTGATACAAGTTACACATTGATGTCACAATATGTCCTAAATTAAAGCTTGTTCTTACCGACTTATTTGGTTAGGTTATTCTGTTAGGAAAACTGGAATATAGGTTTAAGATACACATTCTTATCCAGTAGTTTCTTTAGAATCATTTTGTTTCCTGGATAAATATTATCCTAACTGGTAAGTAGGTTTAAGATATAAATGTTTGTCCACTAGTACCTGTAAAATGTTTTTATCATTTGGATATATAGTACAATTTGAATGGAATATGCGTTCTGATGATAACTTACAGTGTCATAAACCGCATTTTGAGGAAGATGAAGAAGTTGGGTAGATTAATTAATTAATTCTTGTTTGTGAACTTGATTGTTCACGAATACGTTCAATAGTTTTGAAGCTAGCAGTACCAAATTTGTCAGGTGGACTCGGGTTTTCTCGGGCTGGGTGTTCCACCACTTATTTATTTGAAATAGGAAGGGAAGATAAAACGCGCCCAGAAGATCATCAACTAATGATTTGGGTCTAAGGTTAGGATTGCAGGGTCTCTGAACTCGACTCGGGGATTGAAATTTGTTTATTGTTCCTTTCGAGTTCCTGTGGTTGCCATTCTTGAAGTTGTGTTCAAATCCTTATTCACAACATAATGGAATCAAACGTACCACAAGAGAGTGTCCAATGTTTTACTGAGGGGTGGGGGGGGGGGGGTACAGACTTCCCTTGAGGTAGTTATAGAAGTAATTAAAGCTATAAAAATATTTCATGCAGGTGTTTTTAATGTTTATTACATAAAATATTTGATTTCAGTATTAAATCTTCATATATAGTACAATTTGAAAACAACTTTAAATAAAAAAAAGTATAAAGCCAAATCCATCAGACGTATTTTTCTACAGAAATTCAGAAAATGTGTTCAAATACCATTTTTAATAATCTAAACTAGTAATTCCCCAAAGTCTGTGTCTGTGTTTACTTGTAGCTGACGATCACTGGCCAGATTGTCACCAAACCTGGCATGTATCCTTAAGGCCACCCAGGAATTGACATAGAATGAGAGAGCCAGATCTGACACCATCCATGTCACCCCCGTGGAGACTTTGTATTCAGTATGCGTTGAACGGGCATTTAGGCTAGTAAAACAGAAATAACTGTTCACCTTTTAAAGATATTTTATTCTGAAGTCCATAGTTACAATATTATAGGTTAATTGCCCTGTATAAGGTCTCATGTTGTCCTGGAATGACTTCCTCCGTCCTTGAGTGAACTCAATCTAATGACCAGGGCAACATTTAAAAGTGGTTCTTCAATGTTCCTATTATAGATTCTCTGTAAAAGTACTTCTTGAATTTGGTAGTCACGAAGTCGGTACAGAAAAAAAAAAAACATAGTAATTCACAGATTTTAGCGTTTAGTTATGTATAGTTCTCGCTTGATTGTTCCTTCTGTTCGCCTTCTGTTGACCATAAATTATTCGGATAAGTGCATCAAAATCACGCGCTTAAAGCCATAACAATAGAAAGTAAATTAATAACAAATACCGAGAGTTGTTGAAAATTTGATAATACTTCTGAAACAAAACACACCGATCTCTGTTTTGTTACGGTACTTTGTAACTTTTGTTCCAAACATTGGATTAAGCCTAATACAGTATGCTAAATTAAGTAGTTGAAACATAATGTTATCTCCAATTTCTACATAACATTATGTCTCAGGAGTATATAATTAAAACCAAAACCTATTGTGAAGTCAATGAGTTTAATCATATTATTACTGACACATAATTCTAGAATCAAAGTAATGATGCTCACTTATAGTTTTAAGACAATTTTAGCATTATTTGATATATAGAAAGATAACATCGATTACCGCCCGACTTTCCTTGTATCGGCTGTTCAGGAAATCTGATAACACAAGACTATGTTTTTCAGCCTACTATATGGTTTTGCTTTCAGACATTTTTGCTTCCAAATTTTTCTGAAATCCTTAATCCAAGAAATAAGTCAATTTATGGCTATCTAAATTATCAGCTCTTAGCAAATAAGTCAACTTGTGGCTATATAAATTGTCAGTTCTTAGTAAATAAGTCAACTTGTGGCTATATAAATTGTCAGTTCTTAGCAAGTAAGTCAACTTGTGGCTATCTAAATTATCAGTTCTTCGCAAATAAGTCAATTGGTGGCTATCTAAGTTGTCAGTTGTTAGCAATCTATAAGCAACCAAGCGGTTTACATAAAATTCGATAATTCACTAGTAGGTTTTCAATATTTTGGGTTAGTATAATAAAGAGAAGTACAACTGTTAAATTATGTTGAATGTTTTAAGACTCCGTGAAATACTAATTAATAAAAACATGCTGAGAGGTATACACCGTTATAGATAATACTTTATCATTGAATAAGGCCAAACGTAGAAGTAATAAGCACGTGAATTACGTAACAAAAAAACAAACAATAATATATTTATAAGAGCTTCAGTTTATGTCCATTCAACATAAAGTAATTGCTACTTTTAAGTAAACTTGAAATAAAATGTTTTATATCAAAAATGACCGAAATTGTTTTATACAAACAAGTTTGGAATTTGTGAAGATAACGTTTCTGAAATATTTTATGGGACACATAACCATGAAATATGAAAAGGACGAAGTCCAGAAATTTAAGATGTTGGTAATATTTTTAAAAGTCACTCCAGATTTTTCTTCAGGCACAGACAAACAAATTTTTAAAATATTATTATCCCCAATGCTCGAAGAAATTTTTCTTTTATTTGCCATTGTTAGGAAAATATGATGGATGAAGATAAGAAGCCATTACATCTTACGGTTATTCATGATAATGCTGAAACAGAGTATGTATATATATATATATGTATAGTGTAATATATTCTTATAAAAATCGGTTCTTCGCATTCTTAGACCACAACTCAATAATATCCAGCAAACTGACTATTGTTATGGTTATATCTAACTAATTTACATATTTAAAGGGGTGGTTTGTTAACCAACAAATGTTATTGAATGATTAATAAGAAATCTAAAACTATTTTATTCTCCATTGTTCGGGAAATGGCATATTCCACTCACAAAAGTGGTATTTTAGTTTAATCATTTTAAACTGTAATGTTAGATATATACAACCGTAGGTAAAATTTGAGACTTTATAAAAACTCAAAACACGATAATGAATATTTGACATACAATTACAAGTGAAGAGTTATTCTGGAAAATTCTAAACATTAATGCACTATTTCGTAAATAATAGCAATCAGTTTTCTAACGACTTTTGCCTCTCTGTGGCACAGCGTTAGGTTTGAAGACTTATAACGCTAAAAACCGGGTTTCGATACTCGTGGTGGGCACAGCACAGATAGCCCACTGTGTAGATTTGTGCTTAACAACATCGGCTCTCAATACGACAGAAATAATCTTTTATATATTCAAAAAAATATACTCAGTGGCAAACACAAAACAGCTTTAATTTGACACTTTTTATCATCGTGATCTCCTGTTTATAATTTACAGATACTTTTGTAGTTTGTGGGATAATAGTAACTTATAAGAGTGATTTTCTTCTGATATTTGGAGAGAAGACAAGACATTTTGAAGAAGGGTGCTTTCAAGGATTTCTATGGAAGCAGAAAACTCGTACATTAGAGTGAAGAGTGTTTAGTTTTGCAACAGAATCCAAATCCACGCCTCAAGCCAATCAGGACCATCCCCATTATCCGTAAACTGCAGTATTGGCTACGAAAGAGAACCCTATGACTCGCAAAATGATGTCGATAAAACTAGGCTTAACCTAATGGCAACGTTGGAAACGATAATTAAAAAATAAGGATAGGAAGATGACGATAATAACTTAACGTCCAAAAATTGATGGCTTTTTTCACGAGAAAGATGTTGAAATAAATTGAAATTCTTCAATACAGAGCACAGACAGATCTTTGTGCTTAATACAAACAACAAAAACTCTTCTACAAAAGTTCATTTTATAGGTATTTGTAGGTTAAGCAAAATACGATAAAGCTTCTGGAGATAGTTAAAATACTCTAATGCTCATGGTTTAATTACTGTATTATTGCTAGTGTAGATTTACTCATAAAACACGTTAATAAATAATATATTTTGAATCTAAGGGAAACGTTTCATTATTATTACTATCATTAGCTTATGATCTTAAGTAACAGTTAACATAGTCAGTTATGTGGGTAATTTAGCATTCAGGGCTAACTAGGAGTGTGAAAAGACAAAAATAAAAAACATATAATTATCAAAACTGTTACAGGTATTAGCCGTGATTTCAATGATATTTCTTGTAGTTTGGCTGGCTTGATTAGGCTTAAATCCATATACCCTCCTCAGCAAATCAAATTACAGCTTCATCAGGAGCTATCTGCTCGAAATATATATATATGTATGTGTATGTATGTAAAGGCATGATCTTTATATTACCTTATTCTTGTTTCATACGTTACTTTTCAATGTTTCAATAGAATGTATAACACTGTAAAACGCGCGTTACTTTTCAACGTTTCAATAGAATGTATAACACTGTAAAACGCGCGTTACTTTTCAACGTTTCAATAGAATGTATAACACTGTAAAACGCTTCCTGGAAGAAAGAGTTGTTCTCGCACGTTGTTAACTTAATGTTACCTTTATGATTTATGATTATAAATACAATATGGACAATATTCGTTATATAAAGGAAGGAGTACCGTTTGTAATGAGAGTGAGAGATTCTAATTTTATACACCGTTCACCCACTGAACATTAAATGAATAAACTCAAGTTATGTAAACGCATCTATTGATGGAAGTAATTACTTTTCAAATCACCGGAATGTAATTTTGACGCTAAAGTAATTTATTATGTAAAGCTTTATAGGCAGAAACTAGAATATAGTGCTAACAGTTATCTATTGATTCTAGCTGTTTGCAAATTATACGGTTCAACTGTACCGACAATATGAGAATGTGATTACGTACATGGTGTTCGAATTATCAACGAACACCTGCCACTCTGTTTAACACCTCTTGTCTCGTTATGAAGGTGTATATCGGGAACGGTACATGATTTAACTGATAAGGCGATTAGGTAAACATTCCTTGTGTAGTTTATATGTATATATGTCAATATATTTCTCTACGTTTGTTTATACATATCTAACACACATTTAAATATTTATCTCCTAACCTACATAAGGAATCAATCGATCGAACGCCTGAACAATTGGTTGTGCAGCTTAAATAATTTTTGATTGTATTTAAAAAGAAAAGCAAAGTATAAAAGAAATCAACTTGAACTGTTACCAAAATTTTCCATTCTACAAAAGTACAATTGTTTTGTTTCTACTTTCTCGCTTAATTATAAAACGAAATTTCAAGAATTGCACTAAATACATGTGGCTACCTAACCTTGCACCGTTCTATATTCTGTATTATGTAGTTAACATTTCATTTGTGCTTCTCAAACAAAAATACAGCAGTATATATCATAATGTATTACTTTATGATAACATTTCATATATTTTACACAACACTAACGTGAAAGGTCCTTCTTAGGTTTGTTTGACTTAATCCACGTCTTTAGACTTATTTAGAAACAGCTTTACACCCATTAATCTTTATCTTTTTCAGCTTGTTAAGCAGCATAAAATGTCCCACATTTTCTTAAGCAGCGTAAAATGTTCCACATTTTCTGTGCCCTTTTTTTATTATCTTAACAATGGAACAATAAACCCAGATTAGTTTCATCTTTTGGCTATGATAAACAACAACAAAAAAAAACACACGTTAAACAACCGAATAAGTAGGATAAATCGTCGGTGGGAAAGCGATAAACCTAAGAATTTACAACGCTAAAATCCGGGGTTCGATTCCCCACGGTGGACAGAGCTGGTAGCCTAATGCTCTAAAACAAACAAACAAAAAATTACATGAGCAGATTCAGAAAGTTAACAAATCCAATCTTATGATGTATGATATGATCTTGATTAGTGAATTGTCTTTTTTGTTTTGATAGGCTGAAACTGTGTTGTTTCAGCTGTTTAGTTACAATACGTTTATATATGTTCAGGCAGAAGGGTACAATATATGAGTGGCAGTCTTATGCTGGAATAATATACACACGAAAGCACCATTAGTAAAATGATACTTTAAATTTATTCGAATATAAATTAATTAATATAGTATCTAAAATGTATTATAATAATCATGGTTTTACAAGGAAATAATTTAATAATTATTACTCGCACTTCATTTCCCATTAGTATATATTTTTCAAATAATTATCAAAAAATTATCTTGATAGACGAAATAACGGTTTCGTTGAATGTGAGTATACTTTTGTTTTACTCTATTTACATATTAGATTCAATAATCTGTGAATTAAGTATCGTTTGAGAAGTAACAGAGGATTTTCAGGTGATTTTTTAAATCATACAGTTAATTACTGGCTTACGTTGTTTTTCGACAATCTCATAAAGTCGTAGTCAGGGTTTGTAATCTATACGAATGTTTGTTTGTTTTTGAATTTCACGCGAAGCTGCTCGAGGGCTATCTGCGTTAGCCGTCCATAATTTAGCAGTGAAAGACTAGAAGGAAAGCAGCTAGTCATCACCACCCACCGCCAACTCTTGGGCTACTCTTTTACCAACGAATAGTGGGACTGATCGAAACATCTTAACGCCCCTACGGCTGAAAGAGCGAGCATGTTTGGTGGAACGGGGATACGAACCTCAATACGAATGACTTAAGCCTATTGACTAATTATTAATTAGATTCTAGGTTTTGATTGCTAATCTGGAGAAAGGAAGACCAAAGAAGGATTATTTTCTGTGTCAGTAGTGACCGGGGGTCGATACTGGGTTTTTTTTGATAGGAGGTTGGTGCGTTATTTAACTGATCATGACACCGAATTGCTATAAACTCAGTAGTAACAACCTTACATAAAGGTTGGACATTAGATATATTACACTTATAGCGCTTTTATTGAAAGCGTGATAACTTTTATGGGTGAGTTGAAGGTTAATGTGATGACAAAATGGGTTTGTTATGCTATTTTTGTGATGGTTTTAGTTAGTAGCAGCGGATCGAGGATAAAATATAATTGTGTAACAATCTTGAGGTCAAGTAACGAGACAAGTGCGAACTGATGAAGTTAATATAGTTGCAATGTCTAATAAATGAATTGATAACTAAATCAACGTATAAAATATTTATCTTTCGTGCTATTTCAATGTTTACGTGTTCGTTTCGGATATTCTGACAAAGATACGTAAGGTTGGTAGTGTGATAGTTTCACTTCCCTCAGATTTGGAAGTGAAACGTTTCGCATACAAGACGGGTGCTCTATAAACTGACCTGAATGGCTAAACTCTTACGTATTCCTACTAATACATTTTTAATTTCTAAAAAAAAAAAAAAAACTACAACGCTCCTAACTAACTCTTACCGGTGGCTCAGCTGAAAGCTTGAGGGTTTATAATGATAAAAATCGAAGTTCCATACCCGCATAGTGCACAACACAGACAGCCCATTGTGTAGCTTTGTGCTTAATTTAAAAACAAACAAGTAAAAGAAAAAACAATCATAACTATGAACTGACAGACTAAAGGAAAGTATCTAGTTAACAGTACCCACCGCCAACTGTTGGGCTTCTCTAATCGAAAATTTAGATTTAACCGTCAATCTTATAACGCATTTACGCCTCAAAGGGCGGGGCGCAATTTTACAGAAACGTGACGCGAACCAGGGATTCTTGAATTTCTATTGCGGTATGCTAATTACTAGGTCACGCTAGGCCCTATTCCAATGCAAGAACAGAGTTTTATGAAAAGGTTATGTTCCATTACTAATATCAGTTTGCTTTTCCTTGTAGCTATTAAGATAAAAATACTTAACCAAGGCTACTGAATTAAAAATCCAAAGTTTAAAGCTGTTGAGTTTTTAATTAAATTTATTTACAAGTGGGATCCCTTTCTTAAAATATAAATAACCATATATTATATATTTTATTGTACAGTTTTTTAAACTCGTTTCAGTTTTTGTTAATAATGTTTTGAAAAAAAAAAACGATTCCATAATATAAACCTATCTTTGATGTGAACTTTTTATTTTTATTGACTTTTGATTATCTCGTGAGTTTTACTTGCTTAACGTAGTCATTACTGGTTAATACAAGACTAAATATAGTATTTAGAAATAGAATATATTACATTAACTTTCTGTTTGAAGTTAAGCACAAAGTTACACAACGGGCTATCTGTGCTCTGCCTACCACGGGTATCGAAACCCGGTTTCTAGCGTTGTAAGTCCGTATACATACCGCTGTGCCGCTGGGGGGGGGGGCTTAACTTGACGAATATCTTATGTTTTCAACTTGACGAATACCTTATGTTTTCAACTTGACGAATGAACAACGAAGTCAGAGACCAAATGGAACAGGCACAGAGAATTAGCAAGCACCCGCCACCTACACGGTTACTTTTAACTACTCCAACTTATATAAATTTCAGATTCGCAGACAATTTTCCGGAAGGGAGTAATACATAGACAACTAATTCAGCCACCATCACTTCACAGTTGTTCAGTTGTAAGCTTCAAGGATTATAACAATAAAATTTGGTGCTGGATCCCCGCAGCAGACACAGCGCGATTAGCATATTGTGTAGCTTAAACCTAAAACGCTCGAACAAACAATTTAACCAGCGTGTAATACATCAAATCTCATGTTATCTTTTAAATGCTTTTACAGTTCTTAAATACCTGATGACGACATAACCTTGTCTAAACGTTGTAAATTTAAAATAAAGCTTTCTTCATTACTCATTCAAGCCGTATCCAAACTTACAAGTTCTTAAGCATGTTCGGATTGGTGTCAACCTATCTGTGTTACGTTACTACGGAAGATGTGATTCCCTGAATCCAGCTGATCAAGCATTTGTCTCTTTCATTTCGTCAATGTCCTTTTCATGTGTTTATTGTACTATCGTTGATTGTTTTGTTTTCACATTGACACACAGAAAAGATGGCATTCAATGGTGAGCTATAGCTTCTAATTTAATCTACGACTAGCTAATACATTACAAAAAAAAAAAAAACAAAACTCATAATACGGGTAGATATTTAACACAAGAGGTTAAATTGGAGTTTATCTACTGTGGAATACGGAGTTAATATATGTAAAATAAAACCGCAAGACGCGGGACATCTTGAGTCAGTCAAACTAAAGAAAGAATTATTTTATTATACCACTAAAATGTTCTTAACAACTAGAAGACATACATAAAACGTTAGATAAAAATGTCCGCGTGGCTAAACAGTTAACACGCTTTGTCTGGGAATCCGCAGGTTCATACTTGCAGGTTTATTGCTGCAAAAACGCACCTTAGTGCCGAGGGAAAACTATAAAATTTACAGCCAAATCCTACTATTCGGTCAGAAAGGGTAGCCAAAAGAATGCTGTTATCATCAGTTAAAAATTAGGCTTCCCGAAACCTCGCAGTTATCGAGTTTCTTTTCTGATGCTAATTTGGTCTCTTTAATCCTGCGTGCCTTTGTACCATTATGGGTCCAAAATTAGGGGCGGCTATGCGTATATCTTTGTGTAGCTTAGCGCGAAAGTTATGTCCTTTGTGCAGCTTTACGCGAACCGTCTGAAACGAAACAAAGGCTGCGTGGTTAACAATGTGTTGTGT
Source organism: Limulus polyphemus (assembly GCF_000517525.1). Classification (NCBI taxonomy): domain Eukaryota; kingdom Metazoa; phylum Arthropoda; class Merostomata; order Xiphosura; family Limulidae; genus Limulus; species Limulus polyphemus. The sequence goes on along the minus strand of NW_013669560.1, from coordinate 41,261 downwards.
ATATAAATGTTCTTTAGAGCAGCGAAATTTTTATTGTTAGAAGTGTTTTCGAAAGATCATAATTGTTATGAAAATAACTACTTCCTTGAACAATATGATTATTGTTGATACATAAAATATAACCGTTTCTCGAATCAATGCGCTTCAGTACAAAATGAATATTGTTCATATACAATCATTAATAACATATAACTGTTAATGAAATTTAAATCCTTCAATGTATGTTATTTATTATTATTGTAAGTGTTTTTCAGGATAGCGAGTGACCATATTTAAAAATTAATTATAATATTTACATAGCGAGTGACCATATTTGAAAATTAATTATAATATTTACGTAGCGAGTGACCATATTTGAAAATTAATTATAATATTTACGTAGCGAGTGACCATATTTGAAGATTAATTATAATATTTACGTAGCGAGTGACCATATTTGAAGATTAATTATAATATTTACGTAGCGAGTGACCATATTTGAAAATTAATTATAATGTTCATAGTGCTCCAGGCAAGAAGCCAAGATAAAATAAAGATATTCTAAGCTGTTTCTATGCCGACCAATATATTTACATAAAGAATTTCTAATTCATTAACAGCCATAAGTTGCATTACATCGACAGTCTGAAAAATAGGTTTGTCTAAATGACCTCTTTTCATCACTCGTGGCGTACTCCGAGTTAAGAGGACGTACCCTCCAGCCTTTTCCATTTTGTGAATAAAAATACGAATCTTTCGAGCAGTCAATTACAATGATTACTCCTGTCACTCTAGGCCAGCATGCAGGACGTGATTATCAACGAAGACTCCATAAGAACTCTTGTCTCGTTACACATGAAATCAAGATTAATGCTTCCCTGAGGGCTAATGTTAAAATGTCCGTGTTATTCACTTTTTTCAAAATGGGCTTCACATAACAATGTATTTCACACCCGCATGTAATACGCACATGCCTATTTTTTGTGTGGAAGGTTTGGGAACTTATTCATTTTAATATGTTTCCTTGGTATTATCATGTTCGAAAAACTAATATCGAATAAGTAACACAAATGACACAAAGGATTTTAGAAATGTTATGTGAAAAGCACAATGAAAGCGTTGCTTACCTAATATTGTGTTTAACATAAGCTGACTCCCCACCAAACATCCCAGTGGAGTTACATACCTGACTTTGTATTTAATATAAGCTGACTCCCCGCCAAACGTCTCAGTGGAGTTATATACCTGACTTTGTATTTAATATAAGCTGACTCCCCACCAAACATCTCAGTGGAGTTATATACCTGACTTTGTATTTAATATAAGCTGACTCCCCACCAAACATCTCAGTGGCGTTACATGCCTGACTTTGTGTTTAAAATAAACTGACGACACACCAATCATTTGAATGACATAACTTAACTTACCTTACCATGTCTCCCCCCCCCCCCCACTGACAAAGTGGTAAGTCTGGTAGCTTATAACGCTAAAAACTTGGTTTCTTGTTGAGCACAGTACAAGTAGCCCACTGAGTAGCTTAAATACAAACTAACAAACTCATAACCTTGTGTTTAACATTACGTGACTCTCACCTCAAATAAGAGGGAATCCTCAATAGCCGCAGCAATTGAAATTCATTTAGGCGGGATTAGAGTAAATTAATGAATGATACTTTTTTCTTCTTCTTTTTATTAGCTATATTTTTGTACGCCAGAAATACCAAGCGTGGGGCGCGCATATACCCGATTCGATTTTATTACTCATCAGGACCTCTACCGGCTTGCACACAAACTGAAATTATTTTAGGCAAGATTAGAGTAAATTAATCTATGAGACCTCAGTCGTGGTCAAATACATCAATCGAAAGGATTTGAACTTTTGAGTCCGAAACTGTAATTATATCTCAAATCGGTGAAGAGATGACGGAGCAATGAGCTAAACGTTTATACTTGAAAAACTCAGAGTCATTCTATGAGCCATTATGCCGCAGCTAAAAATGTTAGTGTTACTTAGCTGACCTTGTGTTTATTAAAAGCTGACTGTGTACCAAACATTTTGATTTATTTGAGCTCATATCTAAAATCAATAAAAAACCTGTAAAAAAGTGTATACAATGTATCAGTTAAACATGTTTTACAGTAAATACTTTTACCTTGGCTATTATTTGCGGTTCTAACAAAGCTGAAATAATAATAATTTTAGTATAATATGAAAAGTTACTTTATCGAATAGCTGAGAAGTTGGGAAACAAGCAGATATTCCACCAGAGGGATTCACGACATTACAATTCTCACTATGTCACGCACGATTTATTATTCAGAGATCAATGACACAAAGCCCCCCCCCCCCCCAGTGGCACAGCGGTATGTCTGCGGACTTACAACGCTAGAAACCGGGTTTTGATACCTGTGGTGGGCAGAGCACAGATAGCCCTTGTGTAGCTTTGTGCGTAATTAAAAACAAACAAACAAACAATCCTTTAAAATCAGTATAAATGGGTTGGTACTCAATAATTTTTTAAATCTATTTTTGGTATTATTTCAATAATTAATAAATAGAAACAAACTTTCTTCGTGTCTGTATTACACTGAACTTCAAAGTTTTCAAAAACAAAACTCCTGTATAATAGGTTAAACTTTCTTCTTGAAGTAACAACAGAAAATATAAGTATAAAAGCCTACCCACCCATTTTAATGCCAGTTTTCTTGTTATTAACTGTTTCGTCATATTGAATAATCTAAATTATATTTATATAAATGAATTACACGTTAATTTCCTTCAATATATTTCCTTCA
>NW_013669560.1:23107-37637 GCF_000517525.1 Limulus polyphemus | reverse complement strand
GTCACATTATAACGCCCCCACGGCTGAAAGGGCGAGCATATTTGGTTGGACTGGGATTCGGACCCCCGACCGCAGATTTCGAGTCGAGCGCACTAACCACCTGGCCATGCCGGGCCATACTTGGTTAGGAGTAGCCAGGTAAGCGGGAGGTGTTTCTAACTTTTCGTTCTCACTCTGGTCAACATTTATGAATTAAAGATGGCTATCTCTGACATGTCCGTTTTACTCATGTGTCGCATAAGATAACGTTCAAGTTGAACATTCCATAAACAATGTACTGTGTATCCATAAAAAAATTTGTTCCCAGTATATCTGACATAAAAACGTTTTTATGTATTATTTCAGTCTTTCAAGCTCTTACTGTACCGCAGAGTTAACTATGTATATATTTATTGAGACGTGTTTAAGGGAAGTTTGAATTCCAAAATATTTCTTGCTCGCGCTAAAATGGAATATTCATGTAAAATTGTAACGGATCTCGCGAAACTATCAATCCTATTATGGAAATATGCTTTGGTAACTGTAATACACAAATTGGCTTTCTTGTTTCCCTATGAAATCCCGGATTTAACATGAAGATAATAGTTAGTACAGAAAAAAGTTTGAAATTTAAGAAAGTATTAGTGACGTCATATTTTCAAGCTTTTTGAAGCCCTACATACGTTTTGAAATATCTTAACCTTTATCTTATATTTTTATTTTGTCGGCCCGGCATGACCAGGTGGTCGTGGGTTCGAATCCCCGTCCCATCAAACATGCTCGCCCCTTCAAACGTGGGGGCGTTATTATGTGACGGTCAATCCCACTATTCGTTGGTAAAATAGTGGCCCAAGAGTTGGCGGTGGGTGATAATGACTATCTGTCTTCTACTTATCTTAACACTAAATAAAGTATAGGATCAGTAATTGTGTTTAAAATTATGAACGTGTTGTATGAGACATTATAATGTTTACCTGGTGAGTTATAATAGTCGGATTAACCTTTTACTTGTCGATGTTTGTGTTTAAAATTATGAACGTGTTGTATGAGACATTATAATGTTTACCTGATGGGTTATAAAGTCGGATTAACCTTTTACTTGTCGATGTTTGTGTTTAAAATTATGAACGTGTTGTATGAGACATTATAATGTTTACCTGGTTAGTTATAATAGTCGGATTAACCTTTTACTTGTCGATGTTTATTACAATATGCAAGTTTGTTTCAATAATGTCTCCGATGCAGCCTCAGGTTATGTTTCGGTTTGAACTTGTGATTCTCGGGAATATGCACGAACCTCTTGTATCTGTAATGTAGCAAAGTTTTATTAACATTTCTTCGTATTTATCTACTTAACATGAACCTGAGCTTGAACTCTAACTTCCCTCTAGTTAAATATTGTTGATTTTCTATCTTCTAACAGTTTAGCTTCAGAAAATAAATGACACCACTCTGGGAATCTTGAAAATTTAAAATACCATGCCTTCTATCTGCGTTCTTCTGCACATTACAGAGTAGTATTGGTTAAGTTTTCAATTAAAAAATTTAATACATAACTCACGGTCATTTGTTATCAAGAAATATATGTTTTCGTATATTTGAAAAGAATCACATAAAAGATTAACATTATAAGATAGTACTGATGTTTGAATCGGAATCCTGATGTACATTATAACATAGTTCTGATGTTTGAATCGGAATCCTGATGTACATTATAACATGGTACTGATGTTTGAATCGGAATCCTGGTGATCATTATAACTTAGTACTGATGTTTGAATCGGAATCCTGATGTACATTATAACATAACATTGATGTTTGAATCGGAATCCTGATGTACATTATAACATAGTACTGATGTTTGAATCGTAATTCTGGTTAACATTATAACTTAGTACTGATGTTTGAATCGGAATCCTGATGTACATTATAACATAGTACTGATGTTTGAATCAGTGATCCTGATGTATATTATGAGCATCTTTCAAATTCCTATAAACCAGGATTATGCTAATGTAACACAACCAGTGATGGCACAACCAGAAAGCAGCATCGGGATAATGGCACTGTGGTTTGCAAATGCAGTTCTAGTGTCATTGACTAACGTTCCTTTAACTGGTGAACCCATAATCCCAGAAGATGTGAGATTACAAATATAATAGAAGAAGAAATAAATTTGTGTCACTGTACTGGTACTGACAATGTTGATTATTGACCCATCTAGATATTGAATTCATCACAGAAGCCCACTAATTATCTTTATTCTGTTTTCATTGTCTGTTCTGATTCTATACATATCTTACACGTGGGCTTCCTATATAACAGTCTTATCACTCACAATATTTGATCTTTGATTACCTTGCTATATGTGTGAAGTCTGAGTATTCGTGTCATAGTGCGTGTAGCCTGTAACATGATGCTACTGATGTCACCAGGCCAACTGACGTATCTCATGAACATTGCCTCTATGAACATGTCTGGTCATATATTGCTCCAGAGGTCTTATTGTTTGGTTTTCTCTCAATAGTATGTTCTTAGTCCAAGATGTTTGGAGTTAGGAGATGTCATAGCAGGCATAACTGTATATCCCACATGTGAAAATATATGGCATCATAAGCTTTTTCCATATAGGTGCAGAGACCAATAAATTTCTTTCTCATCTTGCATGTACAACATCATAATGAACATTGACTTGATGAACAATTGAATCCAAAGCTGCAAACTCTGCTCTCTGTTGCTGTCTTCTCCAGCCACCACTAGTAGTAACATGTTCTGTTGAGCTTCTTTTTACTAAGCATATTCTGCCATCAGAAAACTCACTACACCAATAAATTTCATAAATATATACCTAATTTACTCAGATCTGTTCAATAATTTTACACTCCACTTAGGTGGACCATAACATCTGGATTTACTCAGATCTGTTCAATAATTTTACACTCCACTTAGGTGGACCATAACATCTGGATTTACTCAGATCTGTTCAATAATTTTACACTCCACTTAGGTGGCTAGATGTTGTGGACCACCTAAGTGGAGTGTAAAATTATTGGACAGATTTGAATAAATCCAGATGTTATGGCAATCATTCGACATATAGTTAGGCCATTTAAACGTTTCAGTCTTATAGTCTGTACCATTGCTGTCTCCGAAGTATCGGGATCAGAAGATATCGCGTGAATAAATGTTCTGTACGTAGCTGTAGGTTGTGCTTTCTCTGTGTGACCTTGTTCTATGGCATTGAGTGTTATACTATCAAATTCATGGCAACTCTGAAGGCAAGCAATTTGTTTCAAGATGTCAAAGACACTACTTATAGTTCGTTCTCAATTTACAACTTGATGTTTCGTGACATAGAAAATGTACTGACCATTCTGCTTTCTTTGAAGGCATAATAGGGTTATTTTCTCCATTGAATCTATGTATCTCTAATTGGCAAACTATTCTTTGTTTCTTTGTTGGGTATCAGTTGATTGAAGGTCGTCGTGGGAAGAAATAATGACATCAAAGTTACCAGCAGATTCTTGATCAAGCTAGGTTTGCTTTTTAAGTGGCTGTTTTTGTAATTTATCTAATGCAAGCATTCCTTGATCCCATAACTGCAACCAGCTTCTTAAAGACGAAACGTCATCATATTGACATGAAAATTGTAGAAGTGATTGATGAGACTTTTCTCCTAGAGTATACGAAAGCCAAGCTGCAGAGGAGTCAAATGTTTCTAAAGTATGTTTGAAATAAGTTATAATGGCGGGAAGAGTGTTGTTTAAAGCAAGATATTCTATGATTACATACATTATTTGTTGGAACAACTCAACTTTGGTCTTTAAAGTATCCATATAGCATGGCAACCTCTCAGATGCGATATCCACTTTATCATCATCTTCACAATGGTCTATTTACTGGATATATTTTGCCTTACCCCTAAAGACAATCATACTTACAGTTCCTCATGAATTAAGTATGAGGAGATCATCTCGAAAGTGGTCTGACAAGCTGTTTGATCAATGTTTTAGATAATGCAGTAGAGTTCCACAATCGGATTGGTACAATTGAACTACATCTTGAGTGAAAGTGGAATGGTCAATAATCACCCTACTCATTAATGTTTGGAAAGCCAGATCCTCAACCGTTTCTGGATATGAATTTGGTGTTCTTACATCCTCTACGTTTTGGTCCCACGAACCTTACTGTGGTACCAAACGTATACTGCAGCTAAATCATTAACGACCCGTGATAAATGCACTTGAACATCTGAATACCATTTATTATTTGTAACTATGCATACATCCAATATTGATTTTTTTGAATGGTTGTTATTCAGCGATATTACGAGGCTGGTCTCCTCCACCCTGGACCCCACTCATTGAGTCATCAGTTAGTATCTAAACTTACAGTACTAACATCTAAGGTTCAATTATCCGCTGTGGACTGTACTCAGCTAGCCCATTGTGTAGCTTTGCGTTAAATAATCTAACCAACCAATCCTGTCCTGAATTTTTCTAATGCCTTAAGAGTTCATACAGCTGACCACAACACATAAAATGTAACTTAAAGTCAAAGACAGGAACTTCTGATGTACTGGTTGATTTGTTCTGTACTTCTAAGATGCTACTTGATATGGTGGCGTCGTGTGTATCTCATTGCACACTCCCTGTGACACAACATTTATGTCTCTGCCATGATTGTCATCCAGTTTCTGTAGAAATCCAATATACCAGTCTTTACCTTTTATCTTACGTGCGTCAATGATACATAGGATGCGTTGTCATCAACAGCAATCAATTCGTAACCAGGCTTGCATGATCCAGTCACTCAAGAAGCATCCATCCGCATCCTTGAGCCTGCATGATCTGTGGCTAAGGTGCTCGACTTGCAATCTGAGGGTTACCGAACATGGTCGCCATTTCAGCCGTGAGATCGTTATAGTGTGATGGACAATCCATCCATTCGTTGGTAAAAGAGTTGCCCAAGAAATGGGGGTGGGTGGAATTGACTAGAAGCCTTCCCTCGAGTCTACCAATGCTAACTTAGATGACCCTCGTGTAGCTTTGCGCGAAATTCCAAACAAGTTAAACCGCTTCCATCTCCATAATTTTAAAAATTATAATAATAATATTATTATTATTTCATAAAGGTGTTATCTAGGAAGTAAGAAACAATTACAAACTATAAAAATGACAAGATAATATGTATGATTATATATATGGTTATTTATTTTATTAGTTAGTTTGTTTGTTTTTGAATTTTGCGCAAAGCTACACGATGGCTATCTGCGCTAGCCGTCCCTAATTTAGCAGTGTAAGACTAGAGGGAAGGCAGCTAGTCATCACCATCCACCGCCAACTTTTGGGCTACTCTTTTACCAATGAGTAGTGTAATTGACCGTCACATTTTAACGCCCCGACGGCTGAAAGGGCAAGCATGTTTGGTTTGACGGGGATTCGAACCCGCGACCCGCAGAGTTCGGTGTTGATGCAAAATTTACTGCTAATATAAGAGAGATAATTGGATTCACGATATGATAATATAACTATATATTCGATCTTAAAGAACTAGACAGGAACAATTCAACGATAACTGGATTCACGATATGATACTATAACTATATATTCGATCTTAAAGAACTAGACAGGAACAATTCAACGATAACTGGATTAACGCGATATGATAATATAACTATATATTCGATCTTAAATAACTAGACAGGAACAATTCAACGATAACTGGATTCACGATATGATACTATAACTATATATTCGATCTTAAAGAACTAGACAGGAACAATTCAACGATAACTGGATTCACGATATGATACTATAACTATATATTCGATCTTAAAGAACTAGACAGGAACAATTCAACGATAACTGGATTCACGATATGATAATATAACTATATATTCGATCTTCAAGAACTAGACGGTAACAATTCAACGATAACTGGATTCACGATATGATAATATAACTATATATTCGATCTTAAGGAAATAGACAGGAACAATTCAACGATAACTGGATTCACGATATGATAATATAACTATATATTCGATCTTAAAGAACTAGACAGGAACAATTCAACGATAACTGGATTCACGATATGATAATACAACTATATATTCGATCTTAAGGAAATAGACAGGAACAATTCAACGATAACTGGATTCACGATATGATAATATAACTATATATTTGATCTTAAGGAAATAGCTTTGTACAGTATTATTTAAACCCTTGCTGTCTTTGTTTCATTGTACAAAAGGAGTGAAAGTTGGGCGACTTGAAATAACTGGATACCAAATAACTCTTTCAACACAATAAGTATATAGTTTATAAGATGAAATCAATACAGAATATATATTATTCATATAAAATGTGTTAGGGATCTGTCTGTCGCCTGTTTGTACTTAAGCACAAAAGCTACACAATGGTCTATCTGTTCTCTGCCCACCACGGGTACCGAAACCCGGATTCTAGCGTTGCTAGTCCGCAGACATATCGCTGTGCCACTGGGGGGGGGGGGGCTGTTAAGGGTCAAGATATTACTTGAAATTAATCACCTTTCACCCACTATTATCCACTTTTTTTTGTCCCTAATTTAGCAGTGTAAGACTAGAGGGAAAAACAGCTAGTCATCACCACCCACCCCCAACTCTTGGGCTACTCTTTTACTAACGAATATATAGTTATATTATCATATCGTGAATCCATTATAACACCCACACGGCTGAAAGGGTGGGACGGGGATTCGAACCCGCGACCCTGAGGTTGCGAGTCGAGCGCTCTAACCACCTGGCCATGCCGGGCCCCCTTTATCTAGAGCTTCTTTCAAGTTTTGCTTCTGGAACGGATAAGCGTTCTGATGAGAATACTAAAATGAAAGTACGACATATAATGAAAACTCTGGAGTTGTGTAGAGTTTTTCTAAACTCTTTTTCACCATCAATAATAAATTGTTTCTCCCAGAGAGCATATGAAATAAATTTGATTTTGAACATAAGTTCACATAATGCAGAATTTTTCAATTGGAAGTACAGACAGAGCGTGATTCAGGCATACAAATAACCCCACTCCTTGTACACGCACTTTCTCACCTTGTGTTGCGATCTTCCAAATATAACTCTGATTTCTTTTTTGACATGTTACAAAAATTCTGACTCCGTTTGAAGTGTAAGTACGGTATTAAAAAAATAACTTCACAAAATAATAACTAATAGATCCTGTTATAAAGTTTGCAAAGAGCATTGGAACTGTAATAGGATAACATTTTATCTTAAACTTTAATATATTCATATAATTGGCGTGGATTTTAAGGATGATTTTTGTTGATAAAATATAAAATCTTCTACTTTTTTTGTGCATAAAATTACTTTAGAAATGATAGTTATTTTTAACTTTTTTAAACGTCTCGCAAACATTCAAGGTCACCATCCCAGCTGGTGTCCCGTAAACGTTAATACCGCACCGCCATCTAGCAGTTTTCTTGTGAAAATCAATAGAATAGTTCTCTAGAATGTATGTACCCACAGCTGTACACCACCGGTTCTGTATTCGGAAGTTTAGTCGCGAGATTGTAGGTCTACGAAACGCGCTTTTTCTTTATATTACACTTAGACCCAGTTTCGTTGTAGCATATCATTATACGAAGTACACGTCTCCGCATATGCGCATAAAATTGGACGAAGCAATGCGCGAAGTCGCGGACAATTTGTAGAAAGTGCAAGTGTGCATGCTATGTCAAAACTCAGTCATGCTATTTTATAAATATTTTTGTTTGCTTGGCGTCATGTGGTCTACTGTGGTTGGAATGTGGCTGAAACAGAGGCCTGCTTCTAAAGAGAAGCCTTTTGGTAAGTTGAACCTGCTTATATTATATTTGAATCTCTTCATAATAGATTTTAAGCACACACACACTAATTTGATATAAAAGATTTTTCGGTATTATTTAACACCTTGGCTAACAGGCTATAATCTTGTAGGATAGGTATCTCCAAAATTGGACTCGCACAGCATTGGGGATACGTCGTAAACAAGCTTGTAGGATAGGTATCTCCAAAACTGGACTCGCACAGCATTGGGGATACGTCGTAAACAAGCTTGTAGGATATGTAGCTCCAAAACTGGACTCGCACAGCAATGGGGATACGTCGTAAACAAGCTTACATTTTATTTCTAAGCCTCACGTGGTAACATATGAAGGTGTTAAACTGTTATTTACTGTTTTCGTTTTGAAAGTTAATTTGTTTTAATGAAACGTAAAAAAAAAAAACAATGAAGTCAAATAAGTAAATATATTGAACTGATGAAAAGCATATTCTCTTGAAGTTAGTATTCCTGTCCCAGTAATGATTGAGTATCTGTATGTAGAACATAACGACATTTAACGTAAGTTTCAGTAGTATATATAGTCCATCACCCTACCTTCTAGCTTTTACTATCCAACAAATCTGTGTTAGTTCAATTTAAATTCCCCTTTACGTTCAACGTTAATAATTTTCGGCCTAGTTGTTTGCAGCTACATAAATATAACTGTGAATGTATTCGCTGTTCGATGATCACGTATTTAATTTTTTCATGTGATTGAAAAGGATAATCACGTTGTTCGCATTCCAACCTGAAGGGTAAGAATTAACTTCCGCTACTGATTGTCAGCTATGAAAAGTCTAACATGAAGTAACATTTGGGGTTTTCAAATCAACCTTATAGGTCTAATCTTCTCAGCTTGAACGTATAAAATCCAGTCATTCCAAGCCAAAGAAAATTACCAATGTAACAAATACAATCCATTCGTACTAAAAGAGTAATATAAGCTTGATAACATATATAAACAAGATGTATGAAAACAAATAATACAAGAGAAAACACAGACGTCGACGTAATAACAAACGACAGAAAATCTATAGTTTATGTTTATTGTGTGTTTTTTTTTGTGTGTGTGTGTGTAGTTGTTTCACGGCTGTGTTCGAGAATGTACAAATATCTTATCAGAATTAACTTAAAATATTAAAAAACAGTTGTAGGTAACATCCTGAATACGTTGCCCCCCAGTGGCACACAGCGGTATGTCTGCGAACTTCCAGCGCCAGAATCCGAGTTTCGATACCCGTGACGGGCAGAGCACAGATAGCCCATTGCGTAGCTTTGTGCTTAATTACAAACACACCTGAATATGTTAGCTTACATTTGTGCATTGTTTCTATCTTATCTCTACTTGCGTGAGTTAAATTTCCAAAACTACCTTAAAATCCCTCTTTTCGAATTCTATAAAACTTGTATATATTTTTCAAATGCAAAAAGAGTAGTGTTTAAATATTAGAATAATTCTTAAAACGTAAAGTCAGAAACTTTCATAGGCTGTTAATTATTTTGAAAGATATCGGTATGAGTAAAATAATAAAATAAAGTTAAATTGATCACTTTTCCAATAATGTGGAGATATTGGAAAAGGATATTAATTTCACTTAATATACAATCAATATTGATAATGTTTCTTACATGTAGTTACAACAATAGAAACCGGGTTTCGATACCAGTGGTACAGAGCATAGATAGCCCATTGTGTAGCTTTGAGTTTAACTTCAACAAAAACAACATGTAGTTACAACAATAGAAACCGGGTTTCGATACTAGTGGTACAGAGCATAGATAGCCCATTGTGTAGCTTTGAGTTTAACTTCAACAAAAACAACATGTAGTTACAACAATAGAAACCGGATTTCGATACCAGTGGTACAGAGCATAGATAGCCCATTGTGTAGCTTTGAGTTTAACTTCAACAAAAACAGCATGTAGTTACAACAATAGCAACCGGGTTTCGATACTAGTGGTACAGAGTATAGATAGCCCATTGTGTAGCTTTGAGTTTAACTTCAACAAAAACAACATGTAGTTACAACAATAGAAACCGGGTTTCGATACCAGTGGTACAGAGCATAGATAGCCCATTGTGTAGCTTTGAGTTTAACTTCAACAAAAACAACATGTAGTTACGCGTCATTTTTTTAATGTTCATATAAAATGAGACATTTATTTATAGTACAAATTCAAATTATTTAACAGCTATGTTTAGTAATGACGTTTAGGGCACTCGACTCGCAATCTGAGGGTCGCTGGTTCGAATCCCCGTCCCACCAAACTTGCTCACCATTCAGCCGTGGGGGCGTTATAATGTAACGGTCAATCCCACTATTCGTTGGTAAAAGAGTAACTCAAGAGTTGGCGGTGGATGGTGATGACTAGCTGCCTTCCCTCTAATCTTTCACTGTTAAATTAGGGACGGCTAGCGCAGATAGCCCTCGTGTAGCTTTGCGCGGAATTCAAAACAAATAAACAAGTAAAAACGTTTAAAGATACTGGCTTTCACGTAACTTACAATATCAATTCAAAATGATATTCATTTAACAGGATAACAGTTTCATTTAACAGGATAATAAACTGGATATTTAAGTGAAATCCAAGTTTAACAGTCTAAACCAAACTTAGAAAATCCAAAGAAAACATTAAACCATTTACTGCCTTTCTTTCCTGACTGTTTGAGATAATTAAAGTTTTATTCTCGGTAGTCAGGTTTGTGTTATTACTTTTTTTCTGAGATAAACAACTTTTCCTGCATTTTTTTCTCTTTTTGTTCCAATAGCAAAAATATATTTTTGCAGCTAAGTAAAGTTTTAAAATTAAACTGTTTTTAAACACAAAAACACCTGTCTATATGTTACTACTTATCAAGAAAATATTCATCATGATTAATATACCCCTCGTAACCTGAGGGTCGCAGGTTCGAATCCCGTTCCACTAAACATGCTCGCCTTTTAGCCGTGGGGCCGTTATAATGTGACGGTCAATCCCACTATTCGTTGGTAAAAGAGTAGTCCAAGAGTTGGTGGTGGGTGGTTATGACTATCTGCCTTCCCTCTAGTCTTACACTGCTAAATTAGGGGAAGATAGCCCTCATGTAGCTTTGCACGAAATTCAAAACAAACAAACAAATAAAATACCCCTCCCATTAGAGACTAGGACTGGAATATCAAATCTAAGTAATATAAGTTTCAACAAGTTATCAGAGTTGATAAGATAAATAAAGCGAAATAGCTTTTAAAACATCATGACTGACATAAAATTAGCTGATATTAAACCCACTGTTTTGGATAACAATTGCACGACACACTATTGTATTTTATTAACATGTCTTTATCTCATGGAGCGGGTTTTAGTAACACTAGTTTCCAACTTTGTAATCTACATTTTAATGTCCTGTCAAATTCGTTTTGTAAGAAACGTTTATAAATGCACATGATAAACTTGAAGATCATTTATTTAGAACACAATAATAGAAGATATTATGTATATCTATATATACATAATAGAACTTAGATTTGGAACTTTAGCAAGCTACACTGTGGGATTTAGAAACTTCCCAAAAGTGAGATTGTTACAACTGGATTTTTGAATTTCTCTACAACCATAAAGCTTTTCTTCTGAACAAGTTCCCGAGTGGCTGGCTGCCAATTGCCAAAACGTGCAACTGAAAGCCCACACCATTTAAGTGTATGTAATGATATAATCAATAATCGATTGAAAATTCAGTTAACCTTATTTTACCGCCGAAAATATCGATAACAGCAAAGGCATCCAATTGATGAAACAATGCATTTTTAATATTTATAAATCAGAGCGTAGAAATTGTATATTAAATTATCTATACTGTGGTTTGTATTTAGTTTTGATATCAGTAGGCAGTTTGCTCTGATCAAAATTTTGTTGACATAAGAATGACATCGCGATATTTTTTGAATCGTCCTCAAATATAAAACTTTTAATTAGGGAATGATTTCACTTGAAGATAATATGTTTATCCCCTTTCCTATCTAAAAGCTAGTAACTTCTTACATTTAAGACTTCATGTCTTCGGACAGCTAAGCGATTACACTTTTTCCCAGAAAATAGTTTATAAACATTCATGTTTTTTTTTTTGTAATGATGCTATTAGCTTATTATTTTGTAAAGCATTTGATTTTCGAGACAGCCAATGAAACTTTCTTTATAACAACTTGTACATGAGTTTTATTATTATTTGTACATTGTAGCATAACTAAAAGTTAAATTATTCTGAATAGCCACACGTATGTCAAAGTTTAATCTATAACTAAACATTTTTATTCAGTTGATGCAGGATTATTGTTTGTATCTTGTTAAGCACAAAGCTGCACATGGTCTATCTGTACTCTGCCCGTGGCAAAAACCCTTTTAGTAGCGATATAAACCCTCAAACTTGCCACTGAGCCACGAGGGTTAATTGATCTAAATTAATATTATTTAAGCCAATGTAACAGAAATGCAAAGAAAATGGAACATAAAACGATTTCCAGTGAATATAATTAGGGTTAAAAATAGAAGTGCTCAGTTAATGATTGTTTATTTTGATATCAAGTCACCAGACACGTAATAGAAGTGCTCAGATAATGTTGTTTATTTTGATATCAAGTCACCAGACACGTATAATACTGGTAGTGTATTTTAGAGCCTTTATGGTCTTCTGTATTTTAAAATTATGCCTTTAAGCATTGAGTCTAAAATCAGATATATAATTATTGAAAAATATAACAAAAAGAATTATTAAAAAACTTTACACTCTTGAGCATGTATGGAGTTAATAATGGCTTCTCGTTACACTGTCTTTTGGTAACCACTTTGCTATACAGCTATTAAATAATAATAAAACTTAGGGCAGATCCTCGCCTAGTGACATACTATGAATGTTGATAGTAGGCGTAGTATAGTTGTGTTCGATAAACGAACATAACTGACATTATTATGCCAAGTTCACAAGAGACAAAGTGTGTAACAACTAAAGTTCTGTCCTTGA
The DNA here is from genome assembly GCF_000517525.1 of Limulus polyphemus. Lineage (NCBI taxonomy): Eukaryota > Metazoa > Arthropoda > Merostomata > Xiphosura > Limulidae > Limulus > Limulus polyphemus. Next base: position 24,800 of record NW_013669560.1, on the reverse strand, counting down.
GGTATTACTCTCCACAATTAACGAAGAGCCCTGAACTTGGGAATATAAGAAGAATCTTATTTATATAGTAACCTTGTCAAACACCACTAGGGTTTTACTCTTGTACCGGGTGTTCCACTTGGACTACTTCTTCTGTATTTGCTCTGCCACCCTCAGATCCTTCTTGCTTTTTCCGCTTGGCTGTTGCAACCTTTATTCCGTCTTCCTTTAGGCTTAAGATAATTTAAGTTAGGCCTGCTTGAGTCATAAATTGTGGTTCACTAGCTCGTAAGGCCTTTGAAGAACGTTATCGGAAAGGCCTCGTTAAACAAGACAAAATAAATAAGACTAATTAAAACAGTTATCTCCATTTCAATTTCAATCACTGAAAGATTATAAAAGCCAGGTATAATCAGAAATCTTACCAGTATAAGTGGAGGTTCCCATCACAAGGCATGCAGGAAAGCCATAGATCTGAGTAAGTTGCTACACTGTTAGACCGTATCCAGTAATCCGAATGATGGATTACCGTATTTGAAACGTATAGATCTGGATAACGTAACTTCCGATATTGTTATACCAAGTCGACATCTTTAGTACTAACTAACTTCACTGTCAGGATTTTATTATGTACTAGCGAAAGTACCCGGCTTCGTTGGGTTATTAGGTTGATGTATTCTAGATATCTATGTCAGAGTGTATATTTTGAACCAATTTTAGCATAAAAGTATAACCTATATACTTTTGTTGCTAAGCAACATGACATAAAAGCCATTTATTAAACGCAATATTAACATTGTTATAATGAACTTCTTCTCTTCTATGTGTTTTTTCGCTACCTTGCCTCATTAAAAAGATTCGCAAGCACGTGGATAAGATAATTAATACCTAGGTGCACACCATCAGAGTCTACTCTAGTATGTGTGCAAAATTTCAGGTTTATAGATTCTTTCCTCTTGAAGCTATGGTGGCCACACGTCTTTTCTATGTGGTTGTTCGCTATCTTGCGTCATAAAAATGGGCGCATGCGCGTAGATAAGTAATAATACCTAGAAGCACACCATCAGAGTCTACTCTAGTATGTGTGCAAAATTTCAAGTTTATAGGTTATTTCCTCTTGGACTTATGGTGATCACACACACACACAGACCCACAGACTCTCCTTTTTATTATTATAGATATGGGCTGGATTCTCCTACAGTAGGTGGCTGTGTCTTGTTGGCGATAGATTTGGACAATAAACGGACAGCACACAGTCCACTTGTTTTAAAATAATGTATATTCAAAACTAGTCAAACGTATGTACAAAATTTCTTTACACTATAGGATATCACAGTCGTATATAAAACTCTAAATAGTTCATATTTATTGTCAAAGGTCTACTCAGGCTGATTCAATTACATTAGAATCCAATTGACAAAACGAATTATTTTTCTTTACCCTTATCATAATAGTATCAATGAATAATTCACTTACGTTACCCCATGAGTTACCACAGTTGTATCCAGAACTTTAAATAACTTTTTGTCAAAGTCCGCACAGGCGGGTTCAATTACTTTAGAACATCCTTTGATAAGACAAATTATTCTCCTTATCTCTGTTAAACTCACTTTAAAATATCACCTGTTTAAGCTAAGCACTCACACGCTGGCTAACTTCACGTTTTCTTTCGCTAACTTCTTACTGAACTCCACTTCACTTTACTTTCTGCTTC
>NW_013669560.1:9142-22130 GCF_000517525.1 Limulus polyphemus | reverse complement strand
CTAGAAACACTCAAAAGGGGCAGGAAGAAAATGGTATCCGGAAGTTACCCTGGCCGAGCCAATCTCCTGACATGAACCCCGTCGAAAACCTTTGGGCCATACTTGACCGGAAAGTCAAGAAACAACCAAAAAAACTAACTTCGAAGAGCGATCTACTCCAAGTTTTGAAGCAAGAGTAGACGAAAATCCCACAATCTAAAATTGACGAGATGATTCTCACGATGCCCCAAAGGATCAATGAACTCCACGAAGCGAAAGGAAGATCTACTAGATATTAATTACATTATAAATATATCAATTCATGTGAATATGACTGAAAAATTTCATTTTTTCTGAAAAGGTGGTGTCTATTTACTTGTGACCACGCTGTGTACATACCTTGTTTACTGGGACCTCGAAAACAACCGAAGATTCGAGTAACGTGACGTTAACAATATTAGTAATTACAAACATAAAGTACCAATCGTAAAGAGTTACGTAACGAAACGTGTCACAACTAACACTTTTAAAACAACTAATTTTCCACACTGATGTCATGAAAAACTAAACAATCCTTAACTATTAAGTCCAAAACAAACTAAATAATAACACTTGTATATCCAACATTCATCTATTACTCTGTTTAATCGTGTTTGGCTCACAAGATGTGGATAATTTTACTTGCTTGATAAATCTAAATCTGTTTAATCTAATTCCGTTATCGTTTTGATAATTCGAAATTTGGATAAAATAATTTTCTACATTAATATTAACGTCTGATTCAAACAAGTCACCATAGCCAAAAGCTAAAACTTTACCGAGAAATGAGGAAAGTTAATTAGATATACTGTTCAACCTACCTTACTTATAATGATTGGAATGCATTGTTTCATCAGGTATATATATTCTTTGTTAATGACATTTTCGGCTATAAACTCAGTAATATTTAGGTCTGTCCTAATTAAACAAAACCACACCGATCATCGTAGTTGAAATAACCTTTATAGTAACAATTAAAATAATAAAAAAATGAAATCAAATAACCATTTGTACAATACAGAATAATTGTTGCAGTGAATTAATGAACTTAAACATTAAAATCAGGTATAATAGAAAGTAATACATAAAAATTAATATACAACATATTCTAACCAACACTATCTTTCCTCATTGTAATAAAATTATCATTTGTTTAGGCTAACGTCCAAGTAAGAACTACCACACCGTGATAAAGATTATACTTGAGTCGACCACATTAGTAGATATAGGTTAGTCCTAATTCCAAAACTAATATAATAATATGAAATCATCTTTATGATGAAATTATAATTAATTATAATAAATATAATGACCAATACTGTTAACGAAGATAGGCTTAAAGAAAGGACAAGGTACAATTAATTTATATCGTGTCTAGTAACCTGAGAGTTATATCATCTTATAGTTCTGGGCAACAACTTTTCACACCCTGGTACACATTGTATGATAACTGGAAAATAGAATAATTTAACTTACTAATTTTATACTGTGGTTGATAACTTGAGAACTAGATAATTTACTAACTTGTTATATTGTATTTGATAACTTGAAAACGGGATGATTTAACTTACTACCTCGATATACTATATTTGATAACTTTAATTGCTAAACCTTTTACTGTATTTAATAACTTGATTTCGATAATTTAGTTCACTGTTATATCATGTTTCATGACTAGAGTTCTAGGTAACTTAACTTACTACGCTATTAAACCGTTTCTGACAACCCTAGATCTAAATATGTTAGTTCGCTACATGAATTACTTTCCAAAATTTACAAGAGTTTGGACGTTCTTATTTAACTAAATCAAATGTTCAGTAAATAAAGCATGTAGAAAATATGGAACATGAAGTAAGTCACCAAATTTTGTGTGTATTACAACGTCCATAAGTTAAAATCACAGGCGCCGTTTGGTTTGTTTGTTTGTAATTAAGCACAAAGCTACTCAATTGGCTATCTGCGCTCTGCCCACCACGGGTATCGAAAACCCGGATTCTAGCGTTGTAAGTCCGCAGACATACAGTTGTGCCACTGGGGGCGCTCCGTTTGGAGAGTACAAAATTACCTTAATAACTCTAATTAGGCACATTTTGTTTCCAAAATTCTAACAGCGAATCAGATTTGAAACTTACATAGTAAACAATAGTACAAACACCCTACATATCTGCAAATAAACTGAAATAAATAATATGCATTATCAGGCATTTTACCCTGAGCTCGTTATTAAACAAATAAGATATTATTTAAGTTATATCTGATTATTTATTTGGAATAACCGTCCGTGAACTATATACAGAATGTGTTCGTTAAAAAAAAAATCTAAATATATGTTGTAAGTCTAGATAAGATATAATCCAAATTTAAAGGTACTTCATTGTTATAGAACAAATCCAGCATAAAGAAGCATTAAAAACGAGTGTCGTTTCCCGTATGTAGACAAAGTTGTTTGGTTCAGAAACCAAAGTGAAATATTTAGATTGATTGCATAGTAAGCTTTTGTTAACTATATAGCTAACAGCTGTGTTATTTGTTGATTTAGTCTTACGTATTTATTTTCCTTTAAAAAAATGGATATATTTTCTTATAGGTTCGTATAGAAATAAATAGATATTTTCTGAATCTGATTTGTATGGATAGGAATAACTTTTGGGCGTTATTTTAGTACAATATTTTGATGTTAATTCTGATGACTTCTTCAGTTCTACATAGAACATTTCCTCAGATTTTTCATGTTCGTGTTAATCAGTTTGAGTTCCTCAACTTTCATTCAAACCTTTAATTAAGTAAGAAGTAAATTGAATTTCGTTACTAAAGCTTGATTGTTTGTTTTTAGGACAAAGACACTGTGGGGAATCGAACTCAAGATTTTAACGTTGTAAGTCACATCGGGGAATTTGCTGGTAAAGAATTAACATGATATTAATAACTAGTAACCAAAACAACAAGCTAAAAAACATAATTTAAGTTTTTAACCCTTGAAAATATGTTGTTGTTTTATTTACATCAGACTTGCTGTTAGGAGGGGAAATTTCTTTAACCCGTTAATTAAAATAATACGTGATATTTATTTGTTTTTTTCCAGGTAATGAGCATAACCTACTTAAATATACTGTTTTTGTATTATTACTTATAAAGCTGTTTTATCAGTTGGGTACCCTCCCTGTTAAACGAAACTTTCTGCCGTAATTCCAAGAATATATTATGAGGTAGGTATTGTTGGTTTAGGATATTTGGGATAGTCCTAAATCTATGTACTAAACTAGCACGCAGAACAATCTCTATAATAAAAATATAAGAATTGAATTTTAAAATAATAAAAATCTAATTTAGCTACCTTATTACAAACAGTACTAATGATTTAGAAAACGTACAGAAACAGAACTGAAAAAAGTATTTTTGTCGTATTGTTTCAATTGGAGCCACCAATGGCGTTCTAACTTATTACGTGGACTGGACATACGTCCAATGGTGTTCTAACTTATTACGTGGACTGGACATACGTCCAATGGTGTTCTAACTTATTACGTAGACTCAACACATGTCCAATGGTGTTCTAAATTACTACGTAGACTGGACATACGTCCAATGGTGTTCTAACGTACTACGTTGACTGGACATACGTCCAATGGTGTTCTAACTTATTACGTTGACTGGACATACGTCCAATGGTGTTCTAAATTACTACGTATCCTGGACATACGTCCAATGGTGTTGTAACGTACTACGTTGACTGGGCATAGGTCCAATGGTGTTCTAACTTATTACGTAGACTCAACACATGTCCAATGGTGTTCTAACCTACTACGTTGACTATAAACTAAGCTACTATAAAAGATCTGTCATACTGAAACATAGACAACAATAGGAGGGTTATCATGTCACTACAGAATGGGGGACGTTGTTACAGACCATTGGACGTATGTCCAGTCAACATAATAAGTTAGAACACCATTGGACGTTTGTCGATTCTATGTAGTAAGCTAGAACACCATTGGACGTATGTCGAGTCAGCATAATAAGTTAGATCACTATTAGACGTATGTCCAGTCAACGTAATAAGTTAGAACACCATTGGACGTATGCCCAGTCAACGTAGTACGTAATAACACCATTGGACGTATGTCCAGTCAACGTAGTAGGTTAGAACATCATTGGACGTATGTCGAGTCAACATAATAAGTTAGATCACCATTAGACGTATGTCCAGTCAACGTAATAAGTTAGAACACCATTGGACGTATGCCCCCACGGTAGGACTGTTTTATGTTAGGAGGAGTTTGCAGTGATATGATAACCTTCTATTGTTGTGTGTTTCAATATGGCATATCACTTATAGTTGTCTAGTATATAACATAAAACAGTCCTACGTGGTAGGAGGGTTTGCAGTGATATGATAACCTTCTATTGTTGTATATATTTTAATAAGACATACCTCTTTCACTTGTCTAACGTATAATGGCATAACAACTCTTACAATAGTTGATGGTGTTTTAGTAACATAACACACCTCTTACAAATATGTAATAACATATCCGTCATGGTTGTTTAGGAACCACTGGTTTTGTAGATGAACGTACCAAATGCTTCTAACGTGGTAGCGTCCTTCTATGGCTCGTGTCCACAGGTTTTAAAGTCATGGTGATTTAATACTGCTGCTTGCAGCATTCCAAAGAGTAGCTGATAAAAGTAGTGTTACAAGGGCGATGATCCAGAAAGAATTATGATAAGAGTTTATGAAGCAGAATTGATAGCTACGTTTGAGTAAGGTGTAGAGCATCCGGGTCTTTTTATGACGTGTTTCTGGTTCGTATACAGATAGGTGTATTTCTATATAAAAACGTATAACTTAGAGAAATAAAATAATATCTACGAATTATTTATAGAGTATTTATTTAGTTCGGTTCTGTTTTCATAGTAATTTAAAAATCATTAATTTATCAATAAAGCAGTCCTTTCTATCAGTGTTAACATAAATTTTGTTTTGTTTGAACACGCAGAAATTTTTAATACGCGAAATATTAAACAGAAGAATTCGAATTTCTATACATACTTATACAGATATGTGATGACATAAATATTACGTTTATTGTCGACTAACCAGTAATATGGGTTAAAAGCAAGCTGTAGCTGGTTAAACGTGTAGAATAGCACAAACAAAGAACACCAGTTGTACATATAAATAGGAAACGTTTGGCATATAACATCAAGAAAAATGTTGCCTTTAACACCAAGAAAAATGTTGCCTTTTAAATCAAGTTGCATGGTTTCAGTAATTAATTAATGCAATAGGAAATGTTTTCATTATGAAAGCAATAAATTAATAATTATAATAGAACATATTTCTATTATGTACGTAATAAATCGATAATTATAGCAGGATATATATATATATATATATTTATAGACGTAGTAAGGTAATAATTATAATAGAATATATTTCTATTATGTACGTAATAAATCGATAATTATAGCAGGATATATATATATATATTATGGACGTAGTAAGGTAATAATTATAATAGAATATATTTCTATTATGTACGTAATAAATCGATAATTATAGCAGGATATATATTTTATGGACGTAGTAAGGTAATAATTATAACAGGATATGTTTCTATTATGAACACAGGAAACATAAAGACTAAACGCACAATTCTTTTTTCCGTGGATTAACTGGGTTTTTTCGAAGCTGTAGTTCAACAAAACAAAAAAGTGATTAATTCTGTGATACAATTCCCAGCTGTAGTCATTTGTTTCTGTAATGAGAATGTTTTGATTTTTGTCATTAAATACAAAACAGTAATGTATGACAAACGCTCGTGCTTTTATGTAGAATAAATTGGTAATACTTGACCTAGATGATATCACCGATGATATCCAGCTGTATTCCATGCTTCTGTTTTTATCTAATACATAGATACTGACTTATATATTACTTGGACCTGAGGGTAATGGATCTTCAGTAAAGTATCACGTTTCTTGAAATACATAACGTATAACACATATAATTAAAAAATAAATAGAAATGATACATAGACACCCATAACCTTATTATAAGTATTGATATTGTTTAGTTACTACAGAGGTTCATACAAAGTAGTGATCTGTTGGTAACGTAAGAGGGAAGATATCCCTCTGTAAGAGGGAAGATATCACACTATCTTCCCTTGATATTTTTTCATGGTTCAACATATCAGATTAGTGATTAGGTTCTTAAAATATCTAACATAAACGAGTTGTAAAGCGGCACCTTGTAAAGCTTTTGTTAATTAGCCTTTAAATGTTCCGCTATGTTTAATATTTCATAAAAGTTAAGCATGTTTTGATGTTGGTATTATTGTCAAACTTTGATATTATGAGAAACTTTTTTACGAGTTTTTTTTCCTCAGGAAAAAACAAAAAAAAATTCAATTGTATATCAAAGCGACTGTGTGTCGTAAATATAAACGTTCATCAGTAATGTGGTTGTAACCCCACTAACCTGAGCTAACAGACAATACGTAACTTAAACGATCTGATAGAAATACATAAAAGTATGAACTCTACATGAATACCATTATAAAACATGAATATTAGACTTCTCAGTAAACGTTTTTGCTCTATACACGTGTGTATGTTCTAAAATAATGAAAAAAACGTTAGATTTGTTTATCAGTGTCAACTCACTATTACATCACATCTTTGCTCTGTATATATATATTTTGAATATGGAATTAGTTAGATTTGTCCATATTAAGTATTGAAACATTATTACAGATAAAATACCCGATGTAAGTATGTTTCCCGCGATCGTAAACAAAATAATAGATAAAAATCAGTTTAAAAAAATGCTCTTAATCTTAAGATCTGTTTGGTCCGGCATGGCAGGTGGTTAGGGCGCTCGAGTTGTAATCTGCGGGTCGCGGGTTCTAATCCTCGTCACACCGAACATGTTCGCCCTTTCAGCCGTGGGGGCGGTGTAACGCGCGGTCAATCCCACTATTCGTTGGTAAAAGAGTATACACCCTTTCAGCCGTGGGGGCGTTATAATGTAACGAGTAGTCCAAGAGTTGGCGGTGGGTGGTGATGACTAGCTGCCTTCTCTATAGTCTTACACTGTGCGGCTAGTGCAGATAACCCTCGTGTAGCTTTGCTTGAAATTCAAAACAAACAAACTTAAGATCTAAAATTCATCCGGGTTGAGAGAAACGTACGAATATGCTCAAAAAACTGTATAACAATGAAGAAATTTAATGAACGGATTATTTAGTTGTTTTCTATTATTATCAGTAAAAACAAATACTATTTTTATAAGTGTAGGGTTATTGACACTTGAATCTTTATGAATATACGTACTTTACATGCTTTTAAATTAACAAGCACATGGTAAGAATCGGACGAAATCAACAGTAACTAGAAGTAGATGAATATTTAATTATTCAACAGAGGGGAGGGTTGCTATGGTGATATCTCGCGTTCCTCGAGAAAATTATACACAGTCCCTAATCACCAGCATACTCGTAAATTAATTTTTCATAGTAGTAATTAGTTAGAAATCTTATCAAGAAACACACTTAAACTCGACCAACTCTTTAATTTCTGACGCCATCTATTGGCCATTACCACATAAACCATCCATCTTCGTTTCTCTTTATGTCTTTCACAATTTGTTATATTGCAAGGATCCATTCACTCTCACGTGGCTGTTTGACAGACGTCTTAACTTCCAGGAATAACTGTGTTTATTTATCTAGAGTATTCTTTAACCCTTTGGCAATTACAACATCCTAATGAAATAATTGTTGTTGTTTTCCTTATCTCTGTTTATTGGTCGAATTATAACGTGGACAATTACGAAAAGAAGAGTAATATTGGAGAAAAAAAAAAACACTTATTAGGTTTCACAACATTCAAAGACATACGAATATTCACAAAAGAAATGTTTACCTGTAGTTGGCTTCTCGGTAATGCGTTGTTCCGATCAGAATGTTAAATCTATATTTTTGTACGATGTAGCTCAGTATTCCAAGTAGTAGTTCTTGTTTGCAGAGAGAAAGCACAATTTATTAAAATTTTCCCTACATAATTAATTATAATTTCGTTATCATTAGTTGGTGTCTGTGACTGTCACGTGATCCGTCATACACTTAATTCAATATATCTATATATGGTTCAACTACAACACACGCAATAGAACACGGTTTCTAGGATTAGTTTATTTCGGGTATTCACGTACAGCTACGCAAGGGCTATCTGCGCAATCCGTTCCTAGCTTTGGAACTGATGAACTAGTCAACATTACCAACTGCGAACCCTTGAGCAATAAAATTATGACATCTGACTGTCACTCTTATAATTCAACCACATACATCCATAGACTCTCGTATTCACATGCTGATATGCATGGATTTTATTAACTTTAATAACTATTTATATATACAAGCGACCGTATTCTTTAATCATGTTTTTTTTTTCTTTAATCTGCATTGATAGCAATGGTTTCTATGATTGTTTATGAAAAAGTTGATTTATCGGTATTAACATATAGGTAAACTATATTTTTTTCAATATTTTTACTTAGATGCTTGGATATTTATTTGCTAGAGGGCAGTTGTTATGGCATTATGTTGACACAAGATTTAGAATTTCTTGAAAATCTGGAAGCTTCCTGTATTACAAAAGAAAAACAACAATAAAAAAAACTATATTTCATTTAATTACAAGGATCGGTGAATAAATAATTAATTATTTACTTAATTAATTTACGTAACTGTTAATTCAATTCTCTGTAATTTAGTAAGTTCTACAATGATTCAGCCATATGTCGATTGATTAGCAAGGACATCCTGTATTTGTAAGTTAAGCATATAATAGTTTGGAATTCCTGTTTAAACGTTGTTTGTGAAGTTAGGTCCATCAGTGAACGAAGCCTGTAACAAATGATATCGAAGAAGTAGCTTAATGCGTATTATACGTAGAATTATATACGGTTTGTTTGTTTTGAATTTCGCGCAAAGCTACACGAGGGCTATCTGCGCTAGCCGTCCGTAATTTAGCAGTGTAAGACTAGAGAAAAGGCAGCTAGTCATCACCACCCACCGCCAACTCTTGGGCTATTCTTTTACCAACGAATAATGGGATTGACCGTCACATTATAACGCCCCCATGGCTGAAAGGGCGAGCATGTTTGGTAGGACGGGGATTCGAACCCGCGAACAACAGATTGCGAGTCGATCGCCCTAAACACCTGGCCATGCCGGGCCTATTATACACGGACTCTTCTCTACGTTAAAATACTTTTATTGAGAGTTTTCGGTCCTTCATCGGGCAACATTTTATAATTCTACATATTAATTTATCTACGTTATGAGTTTTAAAGCACAATTAATTTGTTTTTATTACGTCGACTGTACTTTACCAAATAATACACAATAATACCCCAACCACAGAATACGTTATAACATTATATATATATGTTTGGTTGAGAAAAGCGACATTTTAATTCATTGCAGATAAATGCTTTGTCACCAGCATAAGATGATAATCTGATTAACGTGAAAACACGAATGTGGACGTTATTTCACTAGTCTGGTATACTTAGTGATACCAATCACTTGATATTCGATTCGTGTCATCGCGATCGTTCCTAACCAAATCTTGTAAATGAAGATATGATCAATAATTCACCGTGTTCACGATTAGCTATGGAACAAATGAAGGTGAGGCAGTGCTGTTTGAAAAACTTGGAAGTATGTGTAGTTGACATAGTTTGACAGGTGACGAGGGGTTAGTCGTGACTCGAGGTGGTATTTGTTATAAGTTCAGTCACGAGCTTTGATTTGATAAGGGAATCCTTACATGGAACTCTGCTATCTAAAACAAAAGTGGTTCGAATTTATTCATAATTATAGTTCATTATAATTTTTGTTATTTAGTTTTTCTGTTTTAAATTTACGCACCGAAAAAGTTGTTTTTTTTAAATGAAAATATTAATCACAACTAAAATAAAATATCAACCACCAAAAAAAAACAAAAAAAAACAACAGCACCGAACGACTAGTTACAATTTTTAAAATTACAATTTTGTTGAAATTATTACTTTGGATATTATTCAGTTTAAACAGAAGGCACAGAAAAATATAAAATGTTTTCAAGTTTTATCTTTTTTGTTTTGAATTTCGCGCAAAGCTACACGAGGGCTATCTGCGCTAGCGTTCCTAATTTAGCAGTGTAAAACTAATGGGAAGGCAACTTTAGGGCTAATTTTTTTATTAATGAATAGTGGGAGTGACCGTCACATTATAATGCCCCCACGGCTGAAAGGAGGAGCATGTCTGGTAGGACGGGGATTCGAACTCGCGACCCCCAGATTGCGAGTCGAGCGCCTTAACTACCTGGCCATGCCGGGCCAAATAAATCGATCTTTGTCGGCGTAAACAAAGCACATATGTGACGAAGCCTATATTGAATAGCCTACCGTTTTCACATTAAAGTACTTACACATAGAAATATTCGGAGTTGTAAATGAGTTAATGGAATTGACTCCTGATATCACCGGCTTTCGTACATCAAGTTAAGTTTTTTTATTCATTTATGTTTATTTATACCGCCGTAGAGAATGACTTTTCTCTAATTAGAAAATATTAATGAGTCTCGGATAAATATTATAAAACAACGTTACTTCGTTAAAGTGGATATATGATGTTCCCATAGCAACTTCGTTAAAGTGGATGTTCCCATAGCAACTTCCCTAGAAGAGTTCATTTGTCCACTTTACGCAAAAACTTTATTTCGTCAAGTTTTCCCAATGGTTGATTAGGTATTGGTAAAAACGGTTATGCTATGGTAGTTTCAGGTCAGAAAGTAGCTTTAAACACACACGACTTCTTTTGCTGACGGGTTAATCTACGGGGCCGATAAAAACGTGCTTTGAATTTCAATTGTACGTTTAATTTGTTCGTAACTTTTGCTATTTCTATTTGTATGTATTTATAGAGTTGCTAATAACGGGAGCTTACAGACAAAGTCGTGATTATAAAATACTTTATTTAAAAAATAGTTATTGGTTAAGACTGAGATGAAATTTTTCACAAACTGGTCATATAGGTTGTATGTTGTATATAAGGCCTAGCATAGCCTGGTGGTTAGGGCTTTCGACTTGCAATCTGTGGGTCGTGGGTTCGAATCCAGTCACAGAATATACTCACCCTTTCAACCATGCCGGTATTATAATGTAACGGTCAATCCTAATTTAACTTGGCTTTTACGTTATCTTAGTGAAGTCCAAATTTAACTTGGCTTTTACCTTATCTTAGTGAAGTCCAAATTTAACATGGCTTTCACTTTATCTTAGTGAAGTCCAAATATAACTTGGCTTTCACTTTATCTTAGTGAAGTCCAAATTTAACATGGCTTTCACTTTATCTTAGTGAAGTCCAAATTTAACTTGGCTTTCACTTTATCTTAGTGAAGTCCAAATTTAACATGGCTTTTACTATATCTTAGTGAAGTCCAAATTTATCATGGTTTTTACTGCATCTTTAATTTACTTATAACTTGGTTATGAAAAGGGACTCATTTTGGTCAATGTATTTGCTTCATTATGTCTATGCCATTTTTAGTCCTAAGACATCAACAGATAAGATTTTTGTGTTTGATTCTTTTGACGTGGATACTTTGCGTGAATTCATGAGTCTAAATATATCTGAGATAGCTACAGTAATTCACATTCTACTCAAACGACTAGAAGTCAGAGTTGGTAAAGTGGTAGGGCAACATGAAGTAGGGCAACATAAATTATGAATTGTTAGATTTATTTCACAATATCCATTATTATAATACAATTCTAAATATTCGTTATTAAATACATATATAATTCTAAATATTTCCTTCTTTTAGAAACAAAGTATCTATTATCTCTACATTACAGATCACTTAGGGCTTGTAGTTCTGGTAGAATAAGACTGTGAAAAAATCACAACTGGTGAATGTACTAAAATAGATTTTTATAAAATAAATAAATTGTACTTTTAAATACATATAATCAGGTGATATAGAAGTCATATAATGAGTTATCAGTTCGTTATTTAACATTTCATACGTGTTAAAACATTTCTGACACAAACCTTTACATATTAATTCAAAATTACAAGATAAAAAAAAGCCAACGACACTAAAAGTTTCAAACCTTTGTTTTAAAGATACGTAAGTAATCAAATTATGTTGATATATATTAAACTAATTAAAACTGGCCGTAATCATAATGCTCTAAGCAATTTATAAAGTTACACTAATCTAGTAATTGAGAAGCAAATATTAATATCGAAAAGGCATATTTGATTTTCTTCAGGGCAGTGTAATTTTACTACATAATACTCTGTGGAATTTCACATTTTTGTTAACAAGGAAATTATTTATAAGGAGTTAAGTTTGATATATCGATTTTAACCAAACACAAGTTTAAAAATTTTAAACTTTACTGAACCCAAATTAGCCATCAAGGAAAAATAATGTTTTTCCCAGGATAAAATAATTGTTTGTTTGGAGTTAATCACGAAGCTACGCAACATGTTATATGAGCTGTTTTCATCAGGGTTATCGAAACCCGGTTTTTAGTGTTATAAGCCTTCGGTCTTACGGATTGCTACTGGAAGGCATACAAAATCAAACTTTGTAAAACTTAGCCGATTTGTTTGTTCACCTTGACATATCACACGAAAATAATGAGTAGACAAACAACAATAAATAAGCATAAGAAAGATTATTATTGATGGTGGAACTTATTACATTTTTCGACATGTTTTATACCTGAAGAAGACAAACCAATGTACTGTCCAAACATGTAATATGTTCTACCAGCAATGTAATTCTTCATTAGGCTTATTTATTCTATTTATAGATAGTCTAGAAAAAAGGTTAACTGGATGTTTGTATAAGAAATATTTTCTACTTATAGATAGTCTAGAAAAGAGGTTAACTGGATGTTTGT
>NW_013669560.1:6767-8142 GCF_000517525.1 Limulus polyphemus | reverse complement strand
ATAAGAAATATTTTCTACTTATAGATAGTCTAGAAAAGAGTTTAACTGAATGTTTGTCTAAGAAATATTTTCTACTTATAGATAGTCTAGAAAATAGGTTAACTGTATGTTTGTATAAGAAATATTTTCTACTTACAGATAGTCTAGAAAAGAGGTTAACTGAATGTTTGTCTAAGAAATATTTTCTATTTATAGATAGTCTAGAAAAGAGGTTAACTGAATGTACTATGTAGTATGTCCCACCAGCTATGATACTCTTCCTTAGTCTTATAAATCGTTGTTTACCTACCCATTATCTATTGTATCAAGTACTTTGTTAGATATCCCGATAAAATCAATTGAATGTGTTGCTAATCGTTTAGTGTTTTTAATAAGTGGTGGAAAATACGATGACACTATACGACATACAAACATCAAAAGGAAATGCGAATCCGTAATTCAGAGGATTGGCAGTTGGCGTTTCGTTGTCGTAGAAGCACGCTTCCTACTTTGTGGCTGTGGATGCGATAGAATAATAACTGTCATATGTCACCTCTATTCGATGATACAAGAGTATCCCTAAAATTGGTACTGTTGAGTAACCGTCTAATTTCAATATAAACAATATAAACACAAACTATTATTTAACGTAAATAAAACTATTGATATATGAATTTCGTAGATTTTCTTGTTAAATGATTTATAACCTTACTTGTGCTACCTTTCATTATGCTGTCATGACTTACTTGTAGAAAATAAATTGTATTTCAGGCTTTATGTCGGTCCGATATAAAGTTTTGTTAAAGTTTTTGGGAATACTTTTACACGTGCAATTGTCACACGGTGTCGGTTTGGTTTGTTTTGAATTTCACGCAAAGCTACACGAATGCCATATGTGCTAGCACTCCCAAATTTAGCAATGAAAGACTAGAGGGAAGGAAGCTAGTCAACATCACCCACCGCCAACTCTTGGGCTACTTTTTAACCAACGAATAGAGGGATTGAGCGTAACATTGCAACTTTCCCACGGCTAAAAGAGCGAACATATTCGGTGGACACGGTTTTCGAAGTTTAAAGTACATATATATAATATTTCGTTTTCCAATCAAAGAAAAAATGACGTTTTTTTTCTACCATACAAAACTTTCTGTATTATTGTCATGTAAATTTGTATTGTTTCCATCGTGTTATTTTATATGCAGGTGATTTTTTTATCTGTTTTATCCTTTGTAGCATAACTATCACAACACATTTGCCATTTATTATCGCTGTATAGTTTAAAGTATACACGTGAAATAGGTTTTTCAAGTTCGTTTTTATCTGTGGAATACGTTCATGAAAAGTTTCTAGTATAGTTTTTATCTGTGGAATACGTTCATGAAAAGTTTCTAGTATA
>NW_013669560.1:0-5951 GCF_000517525.1 Limulus polyphemus | reverse complement strand
AAAAGTTTCTAGTATAGTCTGTATCTGTGGAATACGTTCATGAAAAGTTTCTAGTATAGTTTGTATCTGTGGAATACGTTCATGAAAAGTTTCTAGTATAGTTTTTATTTGTGGAATACGTTCATGAAAAGTTTCTAGTATAGTTTCTAGTATAAAAAATGAACAAAATGCTCTCAACGTTCAAAAATAGAAGAGACTTAAACGTGATGCTAATGGTATTGTCCATGCAAGCGTAGGTAGAAACGCGGGTTTTGATTACTTGCATACCTGTGCTGCAAAGCTGCAATTAATAGCCTCTTTTTCTACATTATGAAACAAATGACAAAAAATTTAGAAGTATTTCTTCCTTCAGTTTTGGACATTTTTTTATTATTAGAACCGATTCATCCGGTGGAAATAATGGTATTTATAAAACCGAACTCAGATGTTTATTTCTAAGCAAATACAAAAAAAAAATCCTCCTGTTTGCAATATTTCTTAGTCTTATATTTATACTATACAAATGTCGTTCAATTATTCAGGAAACACTCGTCTAATTATTCAGTACTGAACATGTTTTGTTTCAGTAATTACACTAATTTTTATAGTTTTAGTGGCCGTGGCTATGTGTAATAGATAGGCATTGGTAAGGTATACCACAGTGGCTGGATGTCGCTATACTCTGATAACATATACTATGTACAGTCCTCAATTACGTGTAATAGTTGGTTATTATAACATCCATTTCGTGCACGCAATCTGGTGGGTAGAAATCAACGAAACATGTGCAAGAAATTTAGATTAGTAGTGAAATACGTAAATTATTTACAGTTAGTTGTGTGACATGAATATATTAAATTATCTGAATATTTTTTTTCAATTTTGTTCAGTTTTCATTGGGAAATCAAATTTGTGTTTTACAAGTTTTCGTTTCAAACAATGTCTCTTTCTGGTTTTACTTTTTGGTCTCAGCAGTGAATTGATTACAAATTACTTTAGAAGTTTTATAGCTGATATATTAGCAGTCTCAATGAAATCAAAGACGTAGCTACAAGTTAGTGTACGTTTCCTCTTTCATTCTCTTATTCTGAGTCAATGGGGCTCAAATGCCCCAAAACATAGAGAGTGAAAATAAATATTTTTTTTTTTTATTTTTTACACTTATGATGAAAAGTTACGGGATTTACCGAAGTTTAATTAGATTCTACTCACGTGATTTGGTGACGTGAAACACGGCGTAACATTACGCACGGTACAATTACGCGCGCGTACAATATATTACATATCGCAACGAGGCCATCTTGGAATTCGTTTGTTTGGTATTTTACGTACATCTCTGAGTAAAGATGGATATTAGTTTTGATTCTAATAACATCCGACCATAACAGCCTGAACCAATCAGAGTTCCTGGAGAAAACCATGACAAAGGTTTAAAATGTTACCGTCGAGACGGGGGGTAACCCACTAATTAGAAAAGACATCTGATGTTGATCTAGCATTATTTAATGCGCAGGAATGTTGTAAACATATACAAGTCTGGCGAAAATATCTAGTAAATATTTCAAAATTTTACATTAATGAATATTCCAAAATTACATTTCTTGATCTATCGTCAATAAGAGATGAATGAAACATCAAATTTCTTTCCTAAGCACATTTTCGTTTTCCTCTCTTCGATAGTTATTCATTTGGTTTATATCTTGCAGCATTGTGTGACAATTCTGACATTTTTGTAGGCCCACAGTCAAAATCGTGTGCTCTTACAATATGCGGAGCAGAATTGACGATTGTTGTCATGGTAACCTGTACTATCACCAAAGTCTAAATATGAATAACTACATTATAATTATTAACTGTTTGAGCTTACATTTCAGCTGCTAACTTGGTACTGTATTGGTGATGACCGAGGTTCGAACCTGTGTTTTCTTGAGAAAACTTTACTACATTATCCACTCGACTAAGATCTTCCACATTCGAAGTTGAATCAATGGCTTCTTTAATCGATATTTTTCTAATCTGAGGATCATGTTTCATTATTCTATTTTTATTATTCCAGTTTATCGTATGATCGTTTCTGTCATAAATGGCTTCTGTAGATAGATCTGTATTAGAGAGGGTTGTTTGTACATATTGCTCCTGAATTATAACTTTTGTTAATCTTTACAGGGGATCCTCTGGATGGTGTTATTATTCTCCATCGGGTCTTTACGTGGTTTAATGAGTATTAACAGCGATAATGTTGAGTTTCAACTTCTGATCATTATACTGACTCTTTGATGTTTACATATCCCATGTATGTTTACCGATAAATTTCTGACATAGGAGATTATGGCGGTATATCTTTAGTTTTTTCTTCTGTTTATTCTCGTAGTTTACCTTCATTAGTTTCTACTTTATCAAGTTCTGGGCATCCATTGTTAAGGAGGGTTCTAGTGATATGTTTTATTCCATATTCTCAACTTCTTCGGTATTACAAATCTTGTTCATTCCAGAAACAAGGCAAGTTAATAACGACTGACTTTACACTATTGGAGTGATTTGGTTTATAGTCGATGTATTTACCTGTATCTGTGGGTTTCCACTCTTGTGGTATATGAGGTGTATGTATTGGAATCATCACTTGAAGGAATGGAAGTTCGTTGTCATTTTAATTTCCATTGTGAAATTTATCGCGGAATGTTGTCTACTCAAGTGAGTCATGATTTTTTTTAATGTCGTATGTTATGTGTGCGTGGTCATATTACTAATTATTAATTCGACTTAGATAATCGTATACAATGACTGTTTCGTTTCACTTGATACTGTAAAGGCTCCTCTCTTCAATTTATGAATCCAGTCTCTTCTCGTTGCCTGGTCCTTCGACAACGAAATTAAACGTAAATCAGGTGATGTGCCACTTCTATTATGACAACCAAAAGTCGCATAACAATTTATTCTCACAATTAAAAAAATAGCTCCAATCAACAAAACAAATAAGCAAATACATTTACAAAATAAATTTGTTTACTGGAATCTAAGAACAGAGTTTGTTGTTTATTTGAATTTACGAATAGAGTTTGTTGTTTATTGGAATCTACGAATAGAGTTTGTTGTTTATTGGAATCTACGAATAGAGTTTGTTGTTTATTGGAATCTATGAATAGAGTTTGTTGTTTATTTGAATCTACGAACAGAGTTTGTTGTTTATTGGAATCTATGAACAGAGTTTGTTGTTTATTGATAAAAAAAAACTTTGTAAAATATGTTGATTATATCTTTCTTTTCAAAGATGTATCAATTAAAATAGGGAACAACTCCAACTTCTGGAAATAATTTAACACAATTAGTTTGTTTAGTTGAAGTTAAGCACTAAGATACACAATAGGTTATCCGTGTTCTACCCACCACGGGTATCGAAATCCGGTTTCTAGCGTTGTAAGTCCGCAGACATTCTGCTGTGCCACTAGAGGGCCAACACAATTAGAAAAAAAAATGTTTAAATAGTTTTTAAGATAGAGTGAGAAAACGTCAAATCTAATTTACCCAAATAATAGTTACTTTTGTTTTGGTCCTACGTAGCTTAAGCTTACGTCTGATGGTTAAAAATCGAACTTCTATACCTGTCCGCGGTGGGCAAGACAGAGATAGCCCATTTGTAGTTTTAGGCTTAACGACAAACACACAGCCGTGTAGTTTGTAAACATTCAGGACGAGAAAGAAATCAAGTTTTATTTTTTTTCCTTCTCATAATTTTCGTATTGTGTATTTGCAGTACAAATTCACAGAGTTTTAGATTTTATATTTTTTTTAAATAATTAATTGAAAAATAAAATGAGTAACCCTTACGATAATTTAAAATGTTTAGAATTTGTCGAAACAATGTTCAACACCAGGAGGAAATAGCACACATATTTCGTTCTTTATTAATGCTAAAATTTCAATATTATAGATTTTAATGCATGTGTTTAACCCCTATTTTTCTCCTGTCTACTACCAAAGAAGCTCAGGTATGCCAAAATTCGAGCATGTCACTGCTAAAGGGAAAGGCATCATATCTCCGTTGCTGCAATTTTTAATTTTCATGCCGTTGGTTTCGAATCTCGCTTTTCACTTCTTCAGAAGAAAACTTAATACGATGGTCTTTCATTATAGTATTTTCAAAATAAATTATTTTTTTTTACAACAGATACTTTGTTTTTATATTTATGTATTGACTCGAACTGAGTTAATTTAGTTAATCACAAAGCTACACAATGGGCTATCTGTGCTCTGCCCTCCACGGGTATCGAAGCCCGGTTTCTAGTGTTGTAAGTCCACAGACATACCACTGTGCCACTGGGGGGGGGGGGCTTCAAAAGGAGAAGTACATCTAATGTTTGTTATGAATTTCGCGCAAAGCTACACGTAGCAATGTAAATCTAGATGGAAGGCAGCTAGTCATCACCAACTATTGAGCTACTCTTTTACCAACAAATAGTGGGAATGACCGTCAAATTATAACGCCTCCTGGGTGAAAGGACGAGGGTGTGACGGGGATTCGAACCCGCGACCCGCAGATTGCAAGTAGAGCGCCCTTACCACCTGTATAATAATTATTATTAATTTTATATATTAAATAGATCGTTAGAAATAATTTTATATAGTAGATAGGTCTTTACAAACAGTTTTATATATCTTATAGGTCTTTACAAACAATTTTATATATTATATAGGTCTTTACAAACAATTATATATATTATATAGGTTTTCACAAACAGTTTTACATGCTAGAAAGGTCTTTACCAACAAATTTATATTCTAGTTAGGTGTTTACAAACAATTTTATATACCAGATAGGCGTTTACAAACAATTTCATATATTATATAGGTCTTTACAAACAATTTTATATACTGAATAGATCGTTACAGACAGTTTTTATGTGCTAGATAGGTCTTTACGAACAAATTTATATTCTAGATAGGTGTTTACAAACAATTTTATATACTAGATAGGCGTTTACAAACAATTTCATATATTATATAGGTCTTTACAAACAATTTTATATGCTGAACAGATCGTTACAAACAGTTTTTATGTGCTAGATAGGTCTTTACGAACAAATGTATATTCTAGATAGGTCTTTACAAACACTTTTATATACTAGATAGGCCTAACTAGAATATAAATTTGTTGGTAAAGACCTTTCTAGCATGTAAAACTGTTTGTAAAGACCTATATAATATATAAAATTGTTTGTAAAGACCTATATAATATATAAAATTGTTTGTAAAGACCTATAAGATATATAAAACTGTTTGTAAAGACCTATATAATATATAAAAATTGTTTGTAAAGACCTATCTCATTTATAAAATTGTTTGTAAACACCTATCTAGAATAAAACATTGTTTGTAAAGACCTATCTCATATATAAAATTGTTTGTAAACATGTTTACAAACAATTTCATATATTATATAGGTCTTTACAAACAATTTTATATGCTGAATAGATCGTTACTAACAGTTTTTATGTGGTAGATAGGTCTTTACGAACAAATGCATATTCTAGATAGGTCTTTACAAACAATTTTATATACTAGATAGGTGTTTACAAACAATTTTATATACTAGATAGGTGTTTACAAATAATGTTTTATTCTAGATAGGTGTTTACAAACAATTTTTTATTCTAGATAGGTGTTTACAAACAGTTTTATGTGCTAGATAGGTCTTTACAAACAATTTTATATATTATATAGGTCTTTGCAAACAATTTCATATATTATATAGGTGTTTACAAACAATTTTATATATTATATTGGGCCTTATAAACAATTTTATGTATTATATAGGTGTTTACAAAAAAATTTATATACTAGATAGGTTTTTACAAACAATTTTATATATTAGATAGGTCTTTAGAAACAATGTTATATATATTAGATAGGTGTTTACAAACAATTTTATATATTACATAGGTCTTTACAGACAATTTAATATATTATATAGGTTT
>NW_013669559.1:97568-111179 GCF_000517525.1 Limulus polyphemus | reverse complement strand
TAAGGCAGTCTATAACTCTATAATAACTAGCATGGTTTAGTCGCACCATATTTGAATATTGAAAATGCCCATGTTAAAGCGCGCTTCTTCAGCTTAGTGGGCTAACAAATCTAAAACCAGTAAGGCAGTCTATAACTCTATAATAACTAGCATGGTTTAGTCGCACCATATTTGAATATTGAAAATGCCCATGTTAAAGCGCGCTTCTTCAGCTTAGTGGGCTAACAAATCTAAAACCAGTAAGGCAGTCTATAACTCTATAATAACCAGCATGGTTTAGTCGCACCATATTTGAATATTGAAAATGCCCATGTTAAAGCGCGCTTCTTCAGCTTAGTGGGCTAACAAATCTAAAACCAGTAAGGCAGTCCAAAGAGAAAAACCCCGAAATCTCTTTATATATATAACAGCGAACTTGTATGTTTCTCTGTCCGCTAACTTTGACCAATCTCCATCAAAATTGGCATGGTGACTCCTACGGTCCTCAGAAGAAACATATAACGGTCAAAATTCCCACCAGGTTTCCTACAAAAAAAAATGAGCACATTTGATTTTGCCAACCAACTTGCAACACCTAACCTATTTCTGTATTTTCTATAATATTGTAACCCCGTCCGTTTCTTTTCTCTAAACGGTGGGAAATGCTACTGTAAAAGGAAACTTCAAAGTTCATAAAATTTTATTTTACTGTGGTGTTTTCAGGTTTATGTTTAAAATATTGTTACGACAGCGGGGGGTCACGTAGAGAGTGTTTTGCTCTAGTCTCGGGATAGTTTGGTACTGTCGTGAGGTTTAGGGGCTCATTAAGAGATTATTTTCTCGGTACGTATGTGAGTCTGGGGGTTGGTTGTGAGGTGTCGGATTTTGCGGTCTTTAAATCCATTTACTCAGAAAATATTTCAGGAGTTGGATTCTTTTTTTACTGGTGGTTCTGTACTTAATTCTGCTTCTGATTCACGGGAGATTTTTAATTGATCTTTGTTACATAATCCATTATTGACTTGTAATCAAGGACGTTTCGTTTATCTTAAGGAGCTCGTAGATACTGGGATTGTACGAGTTTAGGATTTTTATATGAGGTGATTCCACGGTTTTCACGGAAAGAGACCATTGTTGATTTGTATAAGGAAGTTAATCTTTCTGCTAACGTGAATAATATTTTTCATTTAGAGGTTCTCCCTTTCCTGAGAGTTTGAGGGATCTTCTATCTTGGTTCCCAATGTTTGAGTCTTTTTTTTTTCTCTCCCCCCGGAAGGTTTCTTTGTTTCTTTATGGAGATGATTATTTCAATTTTAAGGGGTTGTCTATAAAGTACACTTATCGTATGTTATATGTTTGTATGGAACCTTCAGTAGTACATAATCTTTAGAGTTCTGTGATATTATCTACTGTGTGGGAAATAAATATTAGAAGTTTTGTTTTTGATCTTTTTGCTGGGTTTAAGTTAAGCGAGTTAGATTTCTTATTTTGGCATCGTGCAGTTACAACAACTTTAAAACTAGTCCATATGGACTTCAATCCAACGTTTTTTGTTTTTGTCGGGTAGTATTAGAATCTATTGTTCATTCTTTCAGTGTGGTAAGGTTCAAGAATTGTAGAATTTCATTTAATTCCAAACATGGTGTGTCGTGTACTTTCAGGTTGCGAGTAATGTCTGTGCTTTGATGGGTTCTTTAGAGGGTACACTTAAGGTTTATGTGCAATTGTGTCGTACTTGTACTTCATTAGCGAGGTTTTGTTTTGTTTTTATGCGAGGAAGGTACATTTATCAAAAAGTCAAATTACTTGCTTGTTATGTTATTTTAAAACTACCTTAAAAGATACTTTTTGGGAATACCTACAAAAATCAAAATATAACTTTGATGGTTTATTTTTTATATATTATATTTTATATATTTATATTTGAGTGTAGGTCTCGGGGGTAAATACGTGTGGCACGTTTCATTTAACACTTTAAGAGTGTCTGGACTTAGTTTATTTTGATGTTGTTTTTGTTGTAATTTTGTTACTTGTTATTATTTTGTTTATTTTTTTTTTTGATGTAATCATGTCTATTATTCCTGTAATATATTTGTTTAATCTGTTTTTATGTACATACCCACTTTTTGAAGGTGGGTTGATAAAGAAGTGAACAAAAAGACGAAGTGCGCGGACCTGTTGGTGAGTGTTTAGCGTGTTTTTACATTTCTGTGATATTCCGTTAACAATCGCGAAATGTAAGGTTATTGAGCTTTGTCTTGGAAATCAAAGAGACTTTGGTCATCAAAAATATTCGTTCGAAATAAATGCAGTGGACTACTGTTATGCTATTTTAAAAGTGTGACTGTAATGATCATAGTACATTTAAAAAGTACTCTTTGATTGTTTTAAACAAGGGTAACTGATGTGCCGTACTTAATTATAATGATCTCTTCTCTAGCAGGGAACTGATTATAAGGAACTGATCACTTTTTAGCTCTCCTTTGATTATCAACCCTTTAGGAGAAGTATAGTTAACATTTAAAATGCCAACAAAAATCCCATCAAAATCTCTTTAAAAAAAATTGTTCAGAGGCTACAAGGAAATCGGAAAAAAAAAAGAAGAAATAAAGCGCAGAAGGAAAGAGCAGCAAGGCTGAAAGCAGACAGGAGAAGAAATAAATACGTCCACAAAAAAATCTGATGAATTAAGAAGTGAAAGATTGGAAGGAATGAGGGAAGCAGCTATAACAAGAAGTTTGAGAGAAACTGGAGAGAGAGAGTGAAGAAGGAAAAAATGGGATGTTGCAGATCATCACTGTTTCTCAGTGTGGTATATCAAGAAGCTTTAATTTAGATTGTGTATTTTTTGTGTTGAAAAGCAAAGGTTTAGATAGATTAAACTGTAATGAAAATTGAATTTTTTTTATTTAAATAAATGTTCTTAACATAATTTTTTTTCTTTAAATACCCATTTCAGGTAACTTGGACACTTGTGCATGGAACGCGTAATTCATCTAATTTATTATATAGAACAGAACTTAATAACTTGGATGGATAAGCTATTTTATGGAAACTTCAGGCAGTTAACCTGGTTTATCTTGCTGTGTACCATACATTTGACTCGGATTGTTCTGTTGTTTTGAATTTTGACTCGATAATTTTTTCACTCGAACTTAATATATCCTTGAAAATACTCCTAATTTCCTCCTTACTGGGTGTAAGAACTAAGCCTAGCCTTATTTACTCATGTGTAGGGCTGGTAGCTGTCATCACTTCAAGCTTCTTGTTGTGCTTGACAAATCCACAAGGTTGATTAGATGTCGTCGAAGCGGTTAAAGTCTTTCTGTTAAAGCGGGGACGATATCTCTGTCGGTGGGGTAATTGGAATCAAAGTCCTGTTTATCAAAAGTTTCATTGTTTTAAAGTAATTTGTCGTGCTTCTGTCTACACAAATAATTATTAGTAATTAATTATCGACTTAAAACATTTTTAAAGGATATATAAATTATATTTTAGACTAGCAAATTTCAAGAATTTTGATTGTTTTTTTTTGAAAAATATTAATATTTATGGAGATACTTAAAGGAGAACGTACCAGTTGTTCAGTTGTCATGGTGATATATGAATCTATGTCATAAAATAGTTCTGGAAGCGAAATGAATAAAACACTAGATGTCGCTGTGTTGTTGTGAAATTTTATAACACGTGAAAAAAAAAATTCAAACTGTTTGTACGTGCATTGAAAAAAACCAAGAAAGATTCAGATGAGAACTTTTACTTAAAAATGCAGAATATATATTCGTTTCGTATATTAAACACTCGCTTTAATATTCTAATATTGTGAATAGTTTGGCTCCACCTTTCTTCTGGTTGTCTTACTCCGATCCCACAACCTGTCAGTAACAGTCCTCCTTTCAGAAGCGTCTTTGAAACCTTGGAAAATAAAGTCATCAAACAGAAGTGCAGCAAACTGACTGTATGATTCCCCTTTCGTGAAACGGTAATCAAAATCGTGTACAAATGCAAACTTTTAATCTTAAAAACCACGTTACTTAATTAAATTACAAAAAAGTAAACGATAATAATTTCGGGCTACTTTAAATAAACTAAAATTATTACTGTTGAAAAAGCGAATAGTGTGTTTGTAGGGGGGTGGTAGTGGTGGTAATTTTGCTTAATTACAAAAATAGTGAGGTATAAAAGTGTGTTTGTGGGGGTAATTTCACTTAATTACAAAAATAGTGAGGTATAAAAGTGTATTTCTGTGTGGGGGTAATTTCCGTTAATTACAAAAATAGTGATATATATATTGTTTGTTTGTTTTTGAATTTCGCGCAAAGCTACACGAGGGCTATCTGCGCTAGCCGTCTCTAATTTAACAGTGTAAGACTAGAGGGGAAGGCAACTAGTCATCACCACCCACCGCCAACTCATGGGCTACTCTTTTACGAACGAATAGTGGGATTGACCGTCACATTATAACGCCCCCACGGCTGAAAGGGCGAGCATGTTTGGTGTGACGGGATTATATATATATAAAGAGTATGAAATTACAATACACATGACATACGAGGGACATCTGGATACCCTCATAGTCTGCACATCTATCTATACGTAGGCGTCAGGCTAGCCAAGTTATTCGCAACTTGTAATGAATTGATACTATTTTAACATGTTAACTTCTGTACAAAAATATATATATATCGGAGTCTAAGACTATTTTTCTATCGAAATTGGGTTATTGCTGATTAGGGGTAAGGTATTGATGTCCTTTCTTTCAAAATAAGGCAAAATGTATATGAATTTGGGAAATACAAATTATGGTATTTGATTTCGCAAAATATAGGTTATACTAACCCTGAAATACAAGAACACAAACCACCTAGTGGGTTCATGATCGCTGCCATGACTATAACCACGATCTAATTGTTTATTTGTTGTTGTTGTTTCTTGTGGAGGAGCTTACAAAATAATCTGAACTTAACCACCTCAAAGAACCTGTAAGCTTACATATTTCCTTTCTCAAATGCCTTGTTGCTGTTTTCACAAAAGCATCTCATCAGATTTCCTATATTAAAATCTGTCATATCATGAAATATATTTATTAATCTTTTTGTACGATAATCTTTATTTATTTTAGATGTTCAACCACGTAGTAAGATCCTCACAGAGAATAATATAAATTTTGCCTTTGTGACAAAATTTTCCATTACTGACTTATCCTCCTTCATTAACATGCCTCTCAGATAGCTCTCCATTACTCCATTATCCCAGAACCGGATGTTCTCAAAAGCATCGTCTTCTGGAAGAAAATCTAACACGTCTCTCCTGAACAGGAATTTCTGTTTCCATGGTTGTACGTGATTTAATTTTTCACATCAAAGCTCTCTCTCAAGACGTTTTTTTTTATTAATTTGTTTATTTTTTATTCGTAGTTAGGCACATTTATCCATTGCATCTTCGTGTCGTAAAAGTAGTAGTTCTTTAACAACCAAACTATATGCGTCAAAACTAGTTTCGTGTTTTCTTTAAATTATCGCGGTAATGAGAACAACTGTCAACTCTATATAATTATTTTATCCACGAGATCTATATTATATGAACGTGCATCGACTATCGCCTCCTTAATTTCTCTCGCTGCTCTTTCTAATAACGGAGAGAATTTATTTGATTCGATTTGTTTTGAATTTCGCGCAAAGCTACACGAGGTCTATATGCGCTCGCCGTCCCTAATTTAGCGGTGAAAGGCTAGAGGGAAGGCAGCTAGTTAACACCACTCACCGCCAACTCTTGGGCTATTCTTTTACCAACGAATACTGGGATTGGCCGTCATATCATAATGCCCCCCCCCCCCGCGGCTAAAAGGGCGAACATATTCGGTGTGACGAGGACTCGAACCCACGACCTTCAGATTGCAAGTCTAGTGCCCTAACCACCTGACCACGCCAGGCCTGAACGAAAATAAAATGGTATTCTAGGGTTAACAGCTGTAGTTTAAAGTCTGAAGATTATCTGAATATCGCGATGTTTCTTTTGAGTTAAAATAGCCCCCCCCCCCTCAGTGGTACAGCGGTATGTCTGCGGACTTACAACGCTAGAAACCGAGTTTCGATACCCGTGGTGAGCAGAGTACAGATAGCCCATTGTGTAGCTTTGTGCTTAATAACAAACAACAACAAGCTAAAATAGTAATATACACAATTAAAACAAAATCAGCGAGCTAATGGGTTAGAAACGGTTAAATTTTACAGAAAGTTTTCGTTTTCTATAAAACCTAACTTTCCTACGAGTATTTGGTTTATCCTTCTCAAAGTTTCTATTATGCAAACCATCAAACAAAGTTAATAAAAACATATATTTTGTTGTGTGTCTTTGTATAAAATTCAAAGCTGCACAATGGGCTACCTGCT
This sequence comes from Limulus polyphemus, assembly GCF_000517525.1. Classification (NCBI taxonomy): domain Eukaryota; kingdom Metazoa; phylum Arthropoda; class Merostomata; order Xiphosura; family Limulidae; genus Limulus; species Limulus polyphemus. The sequence continues at coordinate 104,808 of NW_013669559.1, read as the reverse complement.
CTGTGCCTACCGCAGGTATCGAACACCGATTTTCAGCATTATTGCTTATAATAAACAGGTCATCATATGTATAACTGTTTACACCAAGTAGGTGATCATGTGTATTATTGTTTACACGAAACAGGTCATCATGTGTACTACTGTTTACACCAAACAGGTCATCATGTGCATTATTGTTTACACCAAACAGGTCATCATGTGCATTACTGTTTACACCAAATAGGTCATCATGTGGATTACTGTTTACACCAAACAGATCATGAGAAGTACTGTTTACACTAAACAGGTCATCATGTGTATTACTGTTTACACCAATCTGGTCATCCTGTGGATTACTGTTTACACCAAGCTGATCATCATGTGTATTATTGTTTACACCAAACAGATCATGAGAAGTATTGTTTACACCAAACAGGTCATCCTGTGTATTACTGTTTGCACCAAGCTGGTCATCCTGTTGATTACTGTTTACACCAAGCTGGTCATCATGTGGACTACTGTTTACACCAAACAGGTCATCATGTGTATTACTGTTTACACCAAGCTGGTCATCCTGTGTATTACTGTTTACACCAAGCTGGTCATCCTGTTGATTACTGTTTACACCAAGCTGGTCATCATGTGAACTACTGTTTACACCAAACAGGTCATGAGAAGTACTGTTTACACCAAGTTGGTCATCCTGTTGATTACTGTTTACACCAAGCTGATCATCCTGTGGATTACTGTTTACACCAAACAGGTCATGAGAAGTACTGTTTACACCAAACAGGTCATGAGAAGTACTGTTTACACCAAACAGGTCATGAGAAGTACTGTTTACACCAAGCTGGTGATCGTTCCCTAAGGGTAAAGAATACACCTGCTATCTGCGAGTTTGTATCATTATTTTGACAAAATAAGTTTTCAGTATTTAAATACTACTTAAAAGACATCATAATAATGTTGAACCACGATATACTTGTGGAGCTCCATTAGAACAACAACGAACTCTGGTGTTGGGAAGCTCTTCTGGATCAAGAAATACGGTAAACTGAGCTAAGGATATATCCACCAAGACTCATGGTAAGAAGAAGATTTAGCAAGGCTATCAATGTCCTCGTCATTTTCTTCGATTATAATCACGTGGTCCCAGAACTAGAACAGACAACTAATGACGTTTTCCTTGTTTTATACCCTACTAATTACAAAATCGTTGATTGGGGAACGACCACAACTTTTGTAGGACCAGCTTTTTGTTTTTTCTTCTTTTCTTTCCGAAAGACAAAGAGATCCATATCTTCGATCGTTAATGCAGTTTTGTCACGAAACTTTGTAAATGGTCTTATGCTTCAATCGATAGCCACACGGTATCTCACCTGTTAACATTAAACTAATACGTTCTGGTTCATTCACAGGTAGACTATTGTGTGGATGATAAACTATGTAACATTTCACGCTATAAAGGTTATTTCCTAAACGTTTCATAACGTGTATCTGTCTATCTTTTGATTGATTATCGATTTATTTTTAATTAATCTCTCTCTCTCCCTCTTTCTCTCTAACTAATAACACGTTGCCTTTTCTTAAATTCACCCATCTCTTCTTCTCATCGATTACCAAACTATCTTTGGTACGTCTTCTTTTTCTCTCCTTCTGTTTAGATATTGCCTAAATAATTCATAATATCTTTGTCACTTTAAAAACTACTTATCTCACTTCACTCTGTCCTTAGTAAGGCATTCTAATATTGTTATCATTTCTGTCTAATTTGTTCTAACGATACAAAACGTATATATTATTTTTAGATATATTCCATCTACTGTTTTATATACCTTTGAATCTTCCTTTTATAAACATAGTTGTATATATATATATATATCGGCTCATTTTATTTGAGGTTATTTGCGGCTAAATATTACTATAGAAACAGGGAATATTGAACAGTCCCAGTTCGTTCACGCTATTAAACTGGAACTATATTTAAAATGTCAAGTTACACGAAACCACCAATGTTTAGCTTGTGTGAACATTTTTACAAACGATTCGTTCAGTAGTTTTTTTTTTTTTTTACTAGGCAAAGCCAATCGTTACCACAAACTACTGAACATTTCTCGGAAATAAGCCGGTATCTTCAGGCTTTACCGATTTGTTGAAATGATAGAAAAATAAATTAAGACAATGAGTCACACAAAAGTCAAAATATCATAGATTGATCGTGAAAAAAAAATAGGCTAAAAGTTTGCCTTTCAAATATCAAACGCCATGCGACTGTCACAAACCTTTGTTTCCTTCCACGCAGACGTTTAGTACAGGTGCAATATATGCACACACACATGCACGTGTGCTAGTAAGCACGTCCGCTCGCATATACACTAAATTCCTAATTTTACTGGTTGTGTATAAGAATACTGTTTTAGAAATTTAACATATGTTAAAAACATTTTGACTGAAGCTTTCAGAAAAAAAACAAACATTTTCTTTGGTTTGTATGTTGTTAAGCATAGAGCTAGACAATGGGCTATTTATAGTGTACCCACTAAGAGTAACGAAACCCGATTTTTAGCGGGAAGGGGGACATTTTCTTTTGATATTGTTTTTCTGTGTTTACAGTGTAAAACAAGTAATACTTGATTCATACTCAAAGCTGGAAATAAATAATAAATTACCGAGTCTTATAGTACATATGTATATAAAAATCTATATAAATATAATAGTACTGTTTGTTGGCTGTTGTATGTCCGTGTAACTACTTCGCAAAGTGTGGATGGATCTTCACCAAAATTGGTATGGAGGTTCAATAGGTCAGTGGGGAGATACACAGAATTTTCAGTTTTGCATTATGCGGTTTTTATGGGCGTTTTTTTTTACAGTTACATATAAGAGAATCAACTTTTCATGTCTTTAGAAAACCTTTCATTAATCATGAATTAAGATAACTTCCGTTCAGGGGACGGGTACTCCCGTTACTTGTATACTAGCTTTAATATATGAGGTTGTTTCTGTACTATTCAACGGTATATTCTGATTCTGATGGCTTGCATTTCACTCTATGTCATTTTATAAGTTGAGCATCTTACCACAATATTCGAACGTTGTAAGATTTGTTTAAGGATTAGTCGGGTCATTTTAATCTTAGGAAGATTAAGTGGAATTAGTAGAAAAACCGCAGTAAATGGAACAAACTTTCAGATGTCTTGATATCGGAGAAACGAGATACGACACATTGTTTTCTGAAAAGGACACGACAATATCAAGGCTTCTGACAGTCTGTTCCATTTACTATGGTGTTTCACTAACTGCTACGATATGGAACCATACACTGCTGTCCTCGAGAATGAGAAGATTGACGTAAAAATATGAATCTTGCAACCCTCTTAGAAATAAATCCATCTATTCTGTGTGTTGTTTGTTTTTCCATACTTAATGAGTCTCTTAGGGTACTTCACGCCAAACATTCAGCCAGCAGGCGCGACGCAAACCGACTGACCTCTGACCGCTGATTATAAATACTGTTTGTACCAGGCTTCGTGTTTGGGTCCAAGTTTCACCTGCATCTCTTACTGATACTGTATCACGTGTACGCGTTTGGATTTTCTGAATTATGTTTATACACGTTTCAAATAGTTTACATAAACAGATTTCGTAACCACTGAACTTTTATTAACTGCAAGAATGTGGTAAATCATTCTGAAATAATTATTTACAGTTTTACAGGTACAAAGTACCTTGATGGACAGCTCTAATTATTTAAAAAACAAGGAATATTATCATAAAGTACCTTGATGGACAGCTACAGTTACTTAAAAAACAAGGACTACTATCACAAAGTACCTTGATGGACAGCTATAGATATTTAAAAAACAAGGACTATTATCATAAAGTACCTTGATGGACAGCTCTAGTTACTTTAAAACAAGGACTATAATCATAAAGTACCTTGATGGACAGCTATAGATACTTAAAAACAAGGACTATTATCACAAAGTACCTTGATGGACAGCTACAGTTACTTCAAAAACAAGGACTATTATCATAAAGTACCTTGATGGACAGCTATAGTTACTTAAAAAACAAGGACTATTATTAGCTTACAGCTAAAAGGACCGGAAGGCAGCCCTTTGTGATTTGATTTATATTCAAGTTTTGTCACCCTCATTTTGTAACTAAATATTTTGTTACCTTTTTTTACAGAATATGCGTCTACTAAAGTCTTGTTTTTTGTGTTTTTTACAGAATACGCATCCACTAAAGTCTTGTGTTTTTGTGTTTTTTACAGAATACGCATTCACTAAAGTCTTGTTGTTGTTTTTTGTTGTTGATTTTTACAGAATACGCATTCACTAAAGTCTTGTTTTTTTTGTTGTTGATTTTTACAGAATACGTGTCACTAAAGCCTTGTTTTTTGTTGTTGTTGATTTTTACAGAATACGTGTCCACTAAAGTCTTGTTGTTTTTTTGTTGTTGTTGATTTTTACAGAATACGTGTCACTAAAGTCTTGTTTGATTTTGATAACTTGTATGACACCTGTTACCACAAAATATTTCCGTTAGAACTGTGACTCAATCTTGCATGGAAAAATCCTTACAATCGGTTTTGTTTGTTTGTAGTTAACCACAAAGCTACCCAATGGGCTGTCTGTCCTCTGGCCACCACCGGTTTCGAAACCCGGTTTCTAGCTAGCGTTGTAAGTCCGCAGACATTCCGCTGTGTCACTGGGGGAGGGTAGCCATATAATCTACCTAGATCCGTCAGTGAGAGGATGATATACCTCAGAACTACTGCACTTAGCTGGTTATGGAATACGTTTGTAATTTAATGTTTGCTAATGTGTTTCGTATGTAACTTTGCGCTTCGAATGCATCTCGCCTTAAGAATTAATTCCAGAGATATAGATTAATGACCAACGAGGAGAAATGATGACCACAACGAACGTCACGAAATTTTCTCTGACGTTAACTCCTGTTTACTTTTATAAGAGTGAAAATAAAGCTCAAATGTTTGTCTTTTTTTTTCGGATTTCACCCAAGAGTTTGACAAGTGCTGTTTAATCGGAGATCATATATAAAAGCACTGAGTTAGATCTGCACCGAGTGAAGCAAACAAGTGTTATCAGTGTTATTACATCGCTATTGAGTTTGGGTTGATCAGTGTTAAAATATGACATTTCTTGGAGTATTTAGTAATATTAATCTAATAGCTTCATCTTCTGAATTTAATGAAATCAGAAATTCCGTATCATATAACGTTTTTAAAACCACATTTAATAAGCTTGTTTCTCAAAATTGTGGGACCCCAGTAGTTCAGTGGTTAAGTCTGAAGTATTATAACACTAAAATCCGGGTTTCGATACCCACAGCGGGCACAGGACAAATAACCCATTGTGTAGCTTTTCGCCTAACAACAAACAAAACTCAAACTGCGAGCCATACTGACATGAAACGTGGTGTTAATATTTTTATTTTTTCGTGGACCAGTAGAAGAAATTCTAACAGAAAATTAACTACAAAAAACAGAGAGAAAAAAAACAATTTGTATACAAATAGTTGAAGAGTTTTATCTTTACGGAATAATTCAAGAAAAATCTATAGAAAAATTAGATTCATTAAATATGAAGACCAGAATACCATAATATTTGTGTATCTCAAGTTATATAGGTGGTTAGGGCGCTCGACTCGCAATCTGCGGGTCGCGGGTTCGAATCCCCGTCCTACCAAACATGCTCGCCCTTCCAGCCGTGGGGGCGTTATAATGTTACGGTCGATCCACTATTCTTTGGTAAAATAGTAGCCAAAGAGTTGGCGGTGGGTGGTGATGACTAGCTGCCTTCCCTCTAGTCTTACACTGCTAAATTAGGGATGGCTAGCGCATATAGCCCTCGTGTAGCTTTGCGCGAAATTCAAAACAAAACCTAACGAGTAATTCTCATAATTAAGATCAGTTAACTCAACCCCAAGTTATGCACTTTAAATTATTTTAATTGATCATGAATAAACTAAGCACATGAATTATGATGCTCCTAACAAGTGCGCAAACATATATTGCTATAACCTAGTTAAGAAATAAAGAACGGAAGGCTTTTTCAACACTAAGCTACTGGTAATATTTGTCTACTGGAAGCTTGTACGAATCAATGATTACTAAGATAGCTTTTTTTTTTTGCGTTTACTTTGGCGATTCACTTAGTTAGGCCTACTCAATTCTTTTTACTGTGCAAACACCAAGTTTCAGTATTGAAAGCTTATCTATTCAATCAAGAACTCAGATTAATGGAAGAAAAAAAAAATGTTAAATTGTTAAAAATTGTTCAGTAATCATGAAATATATACTTTTGCCATTAAGCAACAGGTATCAGACTTGACCATCTTATGTGACCAATAATAAAGTTTATTAGTACATCACTTATATTTGTTGTGATTATACTGAAACCACTGGTACTTCAAAGTGAAAGAATCGATCATTAAATAAATTCGAAACACTAGATGGCGCGCTCGTTCTTTCCTTTCAAATGTCAGGTTAGGACTATTTTAAATTCTTTTGTAAATATATCAGTTACTTAGTCTCACTTTTCGGGAAATCGATAAATCGATATCAATAGCCTTTAAAGAAAAACGCACGAAACAAATTCTAAGATTAAAAATAAATAAAACTACAATATTGCCCATAATCAATTGGAGTAAACTTCGATCCAATTGGCTCCAATTGGCTTGGAGTAAACTTCGAGATGTGAAATTAATTATAATAAAGGCTTTTTTTTTAAATAATATAACTCAAATGTAAGTGATGTCATTCTAAACGTTGAAGAAATTTAAAATGATAGTATTTATTTATTTTAAAATCATTTCATACATTTACTGCATAGCTATAGCCAAGTTTTTCTTTATCCCGTTGTTTTATCATTAATTATATACGTGTATTTTAACATAACATGACGTTTTGGGACAACGTGGGACCTATTGGTCCATCTCGGCTCTTCCATCCCCTAAACTAAAGTAAAATAATAATAAAAAAATCTTAAAGCTAGCCCTTATCATTCATATACTTATCAAGCTTTTTCTTAAACTCACTTAAATTTACTGCCTCTACAACATCCTACTATTCTCACTGTTAAGTATGAAAAAAAATGATGCATCAACACTATCAATTAATTCCATTTACAATCTTCGCTACAATCTTAACTCTTCGTTTTTCAAGAGAAAACACTTTGAGAGACTTAAGCCTCTCCTCGTATGAGAACCCTCCATCCCAGTCACCATTCTA
>NW_013669559.1:95148-97061 GCF_000517525.1 Limulus polyphemus | reverse complement strand
TGAAATTATAATATATATATATATATATTCATATTACAGTGGGGGCCTACCGTGGCCCAGTGGTTAGTGTGCTAGACTATGGATCTGTTTGTATCTCCACCGCCAAAACAACAACAACTAAAACAACACAATCCACATTTGGGGCAGTTTATGCTTTTATAAGGCTGACGACCAAATCCCACTATTCCTTCAGACAAAAGTGGCCCAAGAGTGGGCGGTGGGTTTTGTGAATAGCTGCATCCTCTCTAGGCTATAATTTCAAGATTATGGGCGGCTAACGTAACTAGCACTAATATTTAAAAAAAGCCCCCTAGTGGCACAGTGGTGTGTCTGTGGACTTAGGACGCTACAAACATATGGTGGGCAGAGCACAGAGAGCACAACAATATTACATTGCTATTTATAGTTCTGTGTGCATTTCTAGAACAGAAGTATATTTTATTGTTCGTGTGTAGTGACATAAGCAGTGTATGAAACGCATATCTCTGTTCTTCACAATTTAACATTATCACTATTAAACATATTGATTTTTTTCAAAATCCTCCTTATATCAATGGTTGTAGATGAAGTTTTACTTTAGTTCCCGATGTTTGGATTTCTTGGTCCTTTTCCTTTTAGACCCGGCATGGCCAGGTGGTTAGGGCACTCGACTCGCAATCCGCGGGTTCGAATCCCCGTCACACCAAACATGCTCGCCCTTTCAGCCGTGTGGGCGTTATAATGTGACGATCAATCCCACTACACGAGGGCTATCTGCGCTAGCCGCCCCTAATTTAGTAGTGTAAGACTAGAGGGAAAGCAGCTAGCCAAAACCACACACCGTCAACCCTTGGGCTTCTCTCTTACCAACTAATAGTGGGATTGACAGTTACATAATGCCCCCACGGCTGAAAAGGCGACCGTGTTTGGTGTGACGGGATTCGATCCCGCAAATTGTGAGTCGAGCGCATTAACCACCAGGCCATGCCAGATCGGTAAGTCTTAGGACTTTAAACATATATATATACACACACACACATGTACATATTTATACAAGAATACTTTTTACCAAGGTACTGCTTGCTACGTTCGCAATCTCTAGGACATGTACAAATACTATTACTAGCAAGTAGATTCTTTCACAAAGCAATCACAAGTGCCATCTGTCGGCAATTAATAGAAGTTTCCCAAATTATGAGTTAAGACCAGAAAGATTCTATTTACATCAGAACGAACGAGACTTTAGATGTATTTATTATTAATCGGATAATAAGAAAATACAATATTTTCAACCAGTATCATGTAAAAAAAAAAGTTAGATCCTAACATAGTAATTTCGATTACCAAACGGTGAATATTATAAGGGGGCTTGTTCACTCAAAATATGTAATAAATATTTATAAATTTGGTAGCTGAGTTGCGCTCAAACTGTTGCACGTGCTTATAGTTTATAGAGGTTATGGTATAATGAAACACAACATGTGCTCTGTTTTTATTTCGAAAAATATCTTCAGCCGTAAAGAATGTAAGGTTATTTTATAGTTTACCCGCTAGAATCTCATTACCAAGTGAATTTCTAATGACGAAACTTATTAATTTGATATCAATACGTTGTCTCTATAAATTCTAAGCCTTTTCAACATTCACTTTTGGCAATTTACGTTAAAGTTATTTTTTCAATTAATTGAATAAAAGTCGGACAATCGTTGTTAAATGTGCCAAACATTTTTTAATTTTATGATATAATACTCTTTGAAGCGCAGTTCTGAGACATTATTGACGAATTTTCTTATCTAAATACGTATAAAATACCTTTCTGGTTAATTTCCCTTTACAGCAATAATCAGTTGAGTTGTATATTAAATGTGAGGTTTATTAACGCGTTAGTTATGAGAAGAAAAAAAAAGGCTGCTAATATAGAAAATGTTTTTATT
>NW_013669559.1:91558-94434 GCF_000517525.1 Limulus polyphemus | reverse complement strand
AAAAAGGCTGGCAAAACTATTTATTCGTACAGGAGGTAACAGTGTCTCCTTCAAATTACCCATGATGGTGTCACGTATAATGAAACTTTCTGCATTAAATGTTCAACAAACAACAGAGAGATAAAAAAGGCTGGCAAAACTATTTATTCGTACAGGAGGTAACAGTGTCTCCTTCAAATTACCCATGATGGTGTCACGTATAATGAAACTTTCTGCATTAAATGTTCAACAAACAACAGAGAGATAAAAAAGGCTGGCAAAACTATTTATTCGTACAGGAGGTAACAGTGTCTCCTCCAAATTACCCATGATGGTGTCACGTACAATGAAACTTTCTGCATTAAATGTTCAACAAACAACAGAGAGATAAAAAAGGCTGGCAAAACTATGTTGTAACCAACAAGTTTACTATATTTAATGAAACATCAACATACGTGTATTGCTGTTGTAACCAACAAGTTTACTATATTTAATTAAACATCAACATACGTGTATTTTGTTGTAACTGACAAGTTTATTATTTTTGAATTAAATTTAGATTAAAGTGTAAATTAAGTTTCGTTGTTATTATTAATATCATTTGAAAACGAAGAAAACTAGTATATGTTTTCAGTAAATGTTATTGTTATTTTATTTAAAAAGGTATTTTGGAAAATGTGGATATGTTAAAACTATATTCATTTCATCAAAACTGTAAATTTTACAATGAGTTTAGTTTCCACTTTATTATGTAGAGAAACTAAAAATATTAGTTATTCTCGAGGCATAAATGTTTTTAGACAATAACCAAAACTGCTTACCTTATAAAACATCCTTATAAAGATGTGAAACTTTACGCTTCCATTAGATAACATCTTCCAGGATTACCAATGTTCAATAAGAGCGAACCAATATTTCAAGCTGACGCATGCTCATTAGATCACGTGCTAGATGACGTAATGGCCATGATCTAATATGAAGAAATTTTTACCCAGTCCACTATCCAGTACTGTCACTCGAAAACAACCCGTGTATATTAAGTATAGTCGAACACGCGCTAATCCACCTTAATGTTATATAATGTATTCTTATTATTCACTCGTTCCTTAGTGATAGAAAGAATATATCGTATCTGATGTGACAGGCCTACATGGTAAGTTTAAACTACGGTTTTTCTTGTGAACAACAGAGAATCTTTGATATATTTCTTATATATACCCCCATGATTCATTAAGAAGAAAACCGACATTCCATCCTAGGATTTATTTGAATAATAATATTAATATATATTTACGTTTTCTTTTAATCAATTTATAACGTATTGTAATTAAAAACACACACATTATATCTCTACCGTATTAATGGTATTCAACATGCCAAATATTACCTTTTCAAAATTCATGGCTTTTATAATACTTAGCGTAAGCTGTAAAAGTACACTTACTTTTATTTACCTCATTCGTCTCATCCAAAAGGTATTTTTCTGACGTTACGTCACAGCAAACGGTCGTTTGGTTTGACTACATTGTGGTAAGGCTTAGTTAGAGTAGTCAGAATTTACTTTTTCCGGTCTTTTGTTTGGTACTTTGCAAAGTTTCTATTTCTTTAGGTGGTACTATGAATATAGAACACATTGAAACATTTCTATATACTTTTTCCTCAAGTAACTTTTACAATTTCTATAAATAATGGATCCTTCTTATGCGAATTTACGAAGGACGTGTACAGACATGTTTTATTATAAATATATATTTTCAACTACACGTGACGTTTCATAAAAGGTTTCGTTTCTGAACATCCTATATACACAGGAAATAACCGCGAGATATGTATACTTTAAATTAAAAGGAAAAGCAAGCTTATGGTGGTTAATATTTAGATACCATTTAATTAGTTTATTTTTGTTGTCTAGGCAACATAAAACAAGTTTTAAGAAAGTTTAGACATTCTCATATCCACAACTGTCTAAGCATACTTGTTCGAAACTTTATTCGACATTACTGGGTTTCTGTGTAAGTAAATAATACAGAGAATGCGTTGCAAAAGTAACGTATTTGGTTTAGTCGATAGTATATTGAAAGATGTGTGCCGTATACTGTAGTACTTGAGAAGGCAAACAGCTCAATGGCGAAAAGAATAGAAGAAAAAGGGTGACTTATGATTTAAATCTGAAGGTTACCAAATCAAGAATTGGGAGTAAACGTCTTCGTTATAGTGTTATTAAACACAACACTACCACAGGTCAGTACGGGTGAATATTTAGGAAATTGGGTCAGTTGTGAGTACTTCAAACCAACGTTTTATGAAATGTGTATTTCATATAATACGATATACGCCCCAAACTCTCGAGATTCCAAGTTGACGTTAAACTTGTAAACAGACATTTCGGTGCGTATAATGACGAAATGTTATGTATCGTAGTACTTTTGTTCATCGAATTTGTTCAACCGTTAATTTCATTAAGATTAATAAGTATACACGCCCTCTCACATGTTTAAGAGCCTGCTCTTTTAAACCTTCACGTAAAGTTCAATGACTGATCTGATATTGTTGTATTTCTGTCATTGTTTTTGTCGAGGACATACGAATGCGGTATTTAAAAACAACAAGCAAAGATGGTTTGGAGTGGCAAAACCGGTTTTAATGAGAACTCGCTGTTGTACCGTGACACCACTATGTCATGGGTAATTTGGAGGAGACACTGTTACCTCCTGTACGAATACAAAATACACGTATGTTGATGTTTCATTAAATATAGTAAACTTGTTGGTTACAACAAAATACACGTATGTTGATGTTTCATTAAATATAGTAAACTTGTCAGTTACAACAAAATACACGTATGTTGATGTTTCATTAAATATAGTAAACTTGTCAGTTACAACAAAATACACGTA